>NC_057797.1:656365992-656640396 GCF_018294505.1 Triticum aestivum
AAAGTAATGGGCCTACTTGGGCCATAGTGGAGAGGGGAGGCAGCCCACAAGGGGTGGCCGCGCCCCCTCCCATAGGGAGTCCGAATTGGACTAGGGAAGGGCACGCGCCCCCTTTCCTTCTCCTCTTGTCTCTCCTTCCCCCTTTCCCCCTCCAGAAGAAGGAAGGGGGAGGCCGAATTGGACATGGAGTCCAAGTCGGTTTCCTCCCCCTATGGCGCGCCCCATGGCCGGCCTCCTCCCTCCCCTCCTTTATATACGGGGGCATGGGGGCACCCCAAAGCACATCAATTGTTCTCTTAGCCGTGTGTGGTGCCCCCTCCATAGTTTACTCCTCCAGTCATAGCGTCATAGTGCTTAGGCGAAGCACTGCACATATCACATCACCATCACCACGCCGTCGTGCTGATGAAACTCTCCCACGACCCTTTGCTGGATCAAGAGTTCGAGGGGCATCATCGAGCTGAACGTGTGCTGAACTCGGAGGTGTCGTACATTCGGTACTTGATCGGTTGGATCGCGAAGACGTTTGACTACATCAACCATGTTAAACTAACGCTTCTGCTTTCGATCTACGAGGGTACGTGGACACACTCTCCCCCTCTCGTTGCTATGCATCTCCTAGATAGATCTTGCGTGATCGTAGGAAATTTTTGAAATTGCATGCTACGTTCCCCAACAGTGGCATCCGAGCCAGGTTTATGCGTAGATGATATGCACGAGTAGAACACAAAGAGTTGTGGGCGATCATATTTATACTGCTTACCACCAACGTCTTACTTTGAGTCGGCGTTATTGTTGGATGAAGTGGCCGGACCAACCTTACATGACCAAGTTCATGAAACCGGTTCCACTGACAAACATGCAACTTGTTTTGCATAAAGGTGGTTGGTGGGTGTCTGTTTCTCCAACTTTAGTTGTATCGAGTTTGACTACGGCCGGTCCTTGTTGAAGGTTAAAACAACACACTTAACGAAAAATCATTGTGGTTTTGATGCGTAGGTAAGAACGGTTCTTGCTAGAAGCCCGTAGCAGCCACGTAAAACTTGCAACAACAAAGTAGAGAACGTCTAACTTGTTTTTGCAGGGCATATTGTGATGTGATATAGTTAGGACATGATGTGATATAAGTTATTGTATGAGATGGTCATGTTTTGTAAAAGTTATCGGCAACTGGCAGGAGTCTTATGGTTGTCGCTTTATTGTATGAAATGCAATCGCCATGTAATTGCTTTACTTTATCACTATGCGGTAGCGATGGTTGTAGAAGCAATAGTTGGTGAGACGACACGACCTACGATGGAGATCAAGGTGTCAAGCCGGTGACGATGGAGATCATGACGGTGCTTTAGAGATGGAGATCAAAGGCACAAGATGATGATGGGCATATCATGTCACATATTTTGATTGCATGTGATGTTTATCTTTTATGCATCTTATTTTTCTTAGTACGGCGGTAGCATTATAAGATGATCCCTCACTAAATTTCAATGTATAAGTGTTCTCCCTGGGTATGCACCATTGCGACAGTTCATCGTGCCGAGACACCCCATGATGATCGGTTATGATAAGCTCTACGTTCACATACAACGGGTGCAAGATAGTTTTGCACGTGCGGAATACCTGGGTTAAACTTGACGAGCCTAGCATGTACATACATGGCCTCGGAACACTGAGACCGAAAGGTCGAACATGAATCATATAGTAGATATGATCAACATAGAGATGTTCACCATTGAAAACTACTCCATCTCATGTGATGATCGGACATGGTTTAGTTGATATGGATTGCATGATCATTTAGATGAATAGAGGGATGTCTATCTAAGTGGGAGTTCTTTAGTAATATCTATGTTGTTGCATATCTACGAACTTAGTCCTGATAGTTTTTGCATATCTATGTTGTTGTAGATCAATGGCCCGTGCTACCGTTCCCATGAATTTTAATGCGTTCTGAGAGAAAGCTAAGTTGAAAGATGATGGTAGCAACTACATGGACTAGGTTTGTAACTTGAGGATTATCCTCATTGCTACACAGAAGAATTACGTCCTTGAAGCACCGCTGGGTGCAAGGCCTGCTGTCGGTGTCAAAACCGGCGGATCTTGGGTAGGGGGTCCCGAACTGTGCGTTTAAGGTCGATGGTAACAGGAGACAGGGGACACGATGTTTACCCAGGTTCGGGCCCTCTTTATGGAGGTAATACCATACTTCCTGCTTGATTGATCTTGATGAATATGAGTATTAAAAGAGTTGATCTACCACGAGATCGTAATGACTAAACCCTAAAAGTCTAGCCTGTCTGACTATGATTATGAGGATATCCGTCTACGGACCTAGCCCTCCGACTTATATAGGCACCGGGGGGATCTAGGGTTACATAAGGTCGGTTACAGAGAAAGGAATCTTCATATTTGATCGCCAAGCTTGCCTTCCATGCCAAGGAGAGTCCCATCCGGACACGGGTAGTGTCTTCGGTCTTCGTATCTTCACAACCCATCAGTCCGACCCATGTTCAATAGGTCGGACGCCTGAGGACCCCTTAGTCCAGGACTCCCTCAGTAGCCCCCGAACCAGACTTCCATGTTGAGGTGTCCGGCGTGCAGATAGTCTTTGGCATTGCAAGGCGGATTCCTCCTCCAATGACTTCAAAGCGATGTATTCGGCTCTCCATTTAATGTCGTAGCCCTCGGCTTCCGTGCCTTCCTGACTTTAGCTTCCACGTGTCAAGTGAATACAAGAGGTCGGGGTATTTTTACACATACCACCCTAACCGTACCAAAAATGTGCCTATTTAAAGAGAATAGATCTCAGATCCACTTCAAACCTCACGGAAAAAAATCCTCAGAGCTTGTGGAGCAGAACCACCCCAACATGGCTAGCATTCCCAGCTCTTACTCTCGTCCCCACCGCTCCGAAAAGGGTGATTGGGAGATATGTTCCATATCTCACAGTCATTTGGCGAAGCTGCAAAAATAGGGATTTCTCCCTCCCCCAGATTTAGTCCCCGTACGAGCAGGGCTGACGTCCTTCAATGGCGGGGTTCAGGCGGAGAACTTCCCCAATCCGTCTAGGGGGAACGAGTATGCTTCGTTCCCTTCTTGTTAAGAGGTGTCGGATTTCCAATCCATCCCTTCCTCCGAGGACTGCTGGAGTATTATGGTCTTCAACTGCACAGTCTCACTCCCGCCTCCATCCTGCATATTGCGGGTTATGTCGCTCTATGCAAACTATTCCTAGGTTGCGAGGCCCATTTCGATTTATGGAGAAGACTATTCTACCTCATCCCTCGTAATCAAGGAGGGTCAATATTCGAAGTGGGGGAGCCGAAGTGTGGCGTATCGCCAAAACCGGATACCTGTCCGACACGCCAAAGAAGGCTTCCGAAGAGTGGCCTTCCGATTGGTTCTATATTGACGATGTCGCTCTTCCCGACCCAGTCCGAATAGGCCTCCCCGAATTTTCAGGTGCTCCATTGAAGAAACGCCATAGCTAGCGTCCTCGGAGCCTCGAGGAAGAGGATAGCGCAGAGGTCAGTCAGCTGCTGGGCAAGATTAAGATGCTCGTCCAGTCCGGATTGTCAATAGTCGAGGTAATGGCGATCTCCATAGTGCGGGGGGGGGGGATCCAACCACTCCAATACAGAGGGCTTCCCATGTGGCACTATAAGGCCTTGTTTGGCACGAAGGGTGTTTGAGCCCCAACGGGGCTAGGGATTATTGGGGATTTGGTGAACCCCTCCCCTGCACCAAATCCCCTCAAATCCTCTTCCCCCTCCCAAACCCCTTCCCCATCTATCCACATATGGATGTTTGGCATGCAGAGATAAATTTGGGAGATCGGGCAAGGGAGCAGGGGAGTCATACCTCTGGCGTGAAAGCAAGTGTTCCGACCGGAGGAGGTGAGCAATCAAAAAGTCATCGTCGAGGCGGCAATCAACAGCGGAAGGAAGTGGTGGTGGCGGTGGCGCAGTCGAGCCGGCTTGGAGGCTGGCTTTAGAGGATCCCTGGCTTGGAGGCTGTCGTTGACGTAGGCGTGGAGTTGGCGGGGGCGGCAGTGACGTGGTCAGAGCCGAGCCACGAGGTAGTCATGGAGGCAACGGCGGTGGCCGTCTCTGCCCCGCCCAAAGCCGTGAGCGGTGCTTCGATGCGTAGAAACCCCATGGCTGGAAGGGGAAATCGAGGGGATTGTAGGAGCTGGCCCGGTCAGGCCCGGTGGACCAAACAGCTGGTCGGGGAAATTTTGGGCTTTTCAGCCTGACAGGGAAAAGCCCCTAAAATCCCTCCCAATCCCCGGTTACCAAACAAGGCCTAATGGGGAAGACGATGCCTCACGCTGCGGTCGGAAGGGCCTAAAGACCCCCGCCGCTTTGGCCAAAATATTGGCCGAACTGTATAAAGGGGAGAAGGAGGAGTTCACCCGTCTCCAATGTCGAGATGGATTTTCCATGTATAATTCCCCTAGCTGGGTAAGATCTGACCCCACCATTTTACTGCTCTCCCTGAATTATTTTTGACGGACAGTATCCTTTCCACTCATAACAGGAATGGCGAAAGGCTGTCGAGGGGATCCATAACCCCGCCCCTCAGCCGGAGGGTCACAACCGGGATCTTGACCCCAAGTTTGAAGAAGATCCAGACATATTTGTGGAGCTCGGGGATGGAATATTCTATCAGACGAGCTACGATGGTATGAAAGTACCTATCATCGCTGATTACCCCGGCCTCCTTCCTGCTTCGCATGTAAGTAATTTAAAAGCACTTTATTTGAAAGAGTTCCCTTACTATGCCTCACCCACCACACTATTCTGTGTTCCAAAGGGGAGGCGCTTGACATCGCAACGTGCGCCAGAAGCGTCTCCGAGGAGAGCGGCGCCCGCGCCGAACACATCTTCAAAGAGGAAGGCAACTGATAATACGATAGAACCCTTGTCAAAGAGGTGAGGCTTTTCTTTTCAAGAATACACCTTCTGATCGCCACATCAAGTGGTAATGCCATTCGCCGCATTCTATCAGGAATAGTATCCGTCGGACTATGGCCAGGGATATGGCCGGACGTGCCTCCACCAGTCAAGTTCCGGACCCTGCCCAAAGGACGGGGGCTGACACGGGAGTGGTGCCGAACTGTCCTTCCATGGAGGATTCGGATTATATGTCCGTCGTGAACTCTGAAGTGGAGAGTGCAATGAGTCATCATCGTCGGAGGGCCGTTCTTCGTGACCCTAGCTTTTCAAAGGAGGCATTTAATGCCTTCAGCTCGGCCGATGCGTACATCCGAGCTGCTCGGGATGGGCTTGCCAGAGCCACAGACCAGCATCTGAAAGATATGCGGGTAAGCATAGATTTAGTAATCATACACTAGTAGCCCCCAAGACTTAAAGCAGTTGATACAACTGATTTAAGGATCATTGTATAACCAGGTGCTTACAGAGAAGAACAGCCTGTTATCTCAGGAATTGGAAAAGTATCGGACCCAACTAACTGCTGCCAATGCCGAACTAGAGAAATCCAAGAAGGCGCCTCCTGGTAATGTTTCCCTCCATCGAGAAAACATAACAGTATACCAATAATGCTAACACGATTGCTCACCTCTTAAAAGGATCATTAGATCAACTGCAAGAGCAACTGAAAGTCGCTCAAAGCGGAGAACGAGAAACCAAAAAACTGCTATCTGCGGGCGAGCGTGTGCTAACAAAAGTCATGATGGAGAAAAACAAGCTCCAGGATTCGAATACCCAACTGGGCGAGGAACTAAAAGATGTATGGGCCCAGCTGGCAGACTCCGCAAAGGAGAATAAAAGGCTACGAGGCGGCATATTCAGTATGTGGTCGAACTTACCTTCGAATATTTTGGAGATAGAAGGGACTGATAGAGTGATGTCTGCTGGTGTGCTGACCGGTCGTCCCGGAGAGGAGATGTCCGGATCTTCGAGTGATCTGCTACAAGAGCTGTCACAGGTGCACGAGCAAGCTCAGCAGGCAATGTGAAGTGTTACCAAGGCCCTATGGCCATCTGCCTCCCCTCCGGGAAAGATGGAGGAGCTTATATAGCTATTCAAGGGAGCGCGGCGGCACTTTCGACTGTGGAAGATATCGGCCTGTCGGGAAGGTGCGCGAGAAGCCTGGGCCATGGTGAAAACACGGTATACCAAGCTTGATCCGAATCATATGGCTCGAGTCGGACCTCTAGAGTCAGATAGAACATAAATTCTGTTAATTTGGTATATGACCAAGTAAAAGTAGCCAGCAGGTATTCCCAGCAGGATTGTAAGTTAGACAGCCTGCTGGACGGTATAGAGGAGGAAATTTTTGAGTCCTAATGACTATGTACTTTCCTTGACATATGTGACTCTAGCTGAATTGTAAAAGCGATTGTCATGGCAGACCTTTTTGCTTCGACCTCTGGACCCGAAGGTGAGGAGTGTTTCCAAATACCTGAGCGGTAAAATAGACCGGGGTATGTGTGGAAACCAAGCGTAGGGGTCATAGTTGCTTGAACAGACAATTTGTATCCAGCTAGTTATATTATATTACATCATGATTGTAAGAAACATCTTACAGAGAAAATAGTTCCGTTAAGGGTTCCTTTCCCTGGGTGTGCATGCGTTAAAATGCATGTCCGAACTATGATTGGTAACATCACAATATAGGTAATCATGTGGGGGTTCATAATGGAAGGAATATAAAACATCTTTAGTTCGCCGACCGAATATTCTCTTAAGAACGCTAGCTTTCGGCTTCACCCAGTCTGAGGTACACATCCGGATGACCCGACAGTAACAATTGCAGAAGTGCTCCCTTTATGCCCTAGACGAACTAACGGGAACATAGGGCATAAGCACAGGAGCCAGGCAACCCAGCTTGGCCAAAACTTAAGTCATATCGATGCATATAATGGCGAAGAAAAGGTACATATGGGAAAAACGCATATGTGGTGAGCTTGATGCTCGGGAAATAAGAATAAGCTTCTGTCCGGGAAGCCCCCAGGTATAGTGGACGTACATGCTCAAGGACGTGTACATCACAGGTGCACGGTTTTATCCGTGCAAGAGCTCTAAGGCTTAGAAAAAGAAAAAGAAGAATGGAAAGAGAAGAAAAATTAAAGGAAAAAACATGGGGAAGGAGACGAACCAATAGTTCGGCGCTAGGCATAGAATCTTCGGAGTCTGGCCACGTTCCAAGGGTTCGGATCTAGGCGATTGACTGATGCAGCATGCAGGCGGTACGCTCCTCTAGTGAGAACTTTGTCAATTATGAAGGGACCTTCCCACTTGGGCTTGAGTTCGTCCTTTTTCTTCTCCAGCAAGCGTAGAATGAGTTCACCAACATTATAAGTCTTGGTCCGTACTTCTCTGCTTTGATATCTGCGGGCCTGTTGTTGGTAAAAGTGCGGAACGGGCTTTTACAACATCGCGCTCTTCCTCCAGGGCGTCTAGGCTATCCTGCCGATCAAGCTCGGCCTCTCTCTCTTCGTACATGCGCACTCGAGGTGAGTCATGAATGATATCGCAGGGCAACACAGCCTTTGCGCCGTACACCATGAAGAAAGGTGTATATCCAGTAGTGCAGTTCGGCGTGGTCCGCAGCCCCCAGAGTACATAGTCGAGCTCCTCAACCTAGTGCTTGTCTGATTCTCTCAAAGACCGCACTAGTTTGGGTTTGATGCCGCTCATAATGAGACCATTGGCCCATTAAGTTCGGCTGCTTGTTTGCGGGTGATAGACAGAGGCGTAATCGAGCTTAATTCCCAAATTAGCGCACCAAGTTTTCACCTCATCGGCGTGAAGTTGGAGCCGTTATCGGTGATGACGCTATGTGGAACACCATAATGGTGCACCACGCCGGATATGAATTCTATCACTGGCCCCGCCTCGGCTGTTTTAACTGGTTTGGCCTCTATCCATTTAGTGAATTTATCCACCATGACCAGCAGATACTTCTTCTTATGGCTTCCTCCTTTAAGGGGTCCGACCATATCGAGCCCCCAGACCACAAAAGGCCAAGTGATGGGGATTGTTTGTAGAGCGGTGGGGGCATATGGCTTTGGTTGGCGAAGAGCTGGCATCCAACGCAATGTTGGACCAGGTCCTATGCATCTGCTCGGGCCGTCGGCCAGTAAAAACCTGTACGGAAGGCCTTGCTAACAAGGGCCCGAGCTGCGGCATGGTGCCCGCCGAGCCCGGCATGAATTTCATCCAAGAGCTGCCGCCCCTCTTCCTCGGAGATACATCTTTGAAGAACTCTGGTAGTGATTTTCTTGTAGAGCTCTCCATCGTGCTCCTTGTAGGCCTTCGAATGTCGGATAATGCGGCGAGCCTCATTCTGATCCTCTGGGAGTTCTCTCCTATTAAGGTAGGCCAAGAAGGGTTCGGTCCATGGGGCAATGACTGCCATTATGAGATGGGCCGACGGTGTTATTTCGGTGGCTGAGCCTCCAATGTTATCATTGTGTTCAGAATCGGGGGTTATGTTCGGGTCCGGACTGGCGTTGCCGTTCTCCCCCTTTCTAGAAAGATGTTAGGTGGGACGGGGTCGCGCTTAGCGCCGATGCGGGCAAGGACGTCCGCCGTCTGATTACTTTCTCGAGCCACGTGATGAAACTCGGCTGCATTATTGGAGTCTGTGTATAATATTTGGAGCACGTACTAGACTACGTCTCTAGTGGGGGACGTTAAAACGACGCCCACTCCCAATCCTGCCAGCATTTTGGAACCATCAAAATACATAACCCAGTTGGAATATGTGTTGTACTCTTTAGGGAGTTCGGCCTCTGTCCATTCGGCGATGAAGTCCGCCAGTACTTGGGATTTGATGGCTCGGCGCGGTTTATATGTTATGTCGAATGGAAGGAGCTCAATGGCCCATTTGGCTATCCAGCCCGTAGCGTCACGGTTGTTTATTATATCATTGAGTGGTACTTCTGAAGCCACCGTGATAGAGCATTCTTGGTAGTAGTGTCGCAGCTTCCGGGATGCCATGAAGACCGCATATGCTATCTTTTGATAATGAGGGTATCGGGATTTGCATGGTGTGAGGATGGTGGATACGTAATATACCGGCTTCTGAAGTGGAAATTTGTGTCTGTCCTACTCTCGCTCCATGACGAGCACGGCGCTCACCACCTGGTGTGTTGCCGATATGTATAATAAAATCTGTTCGCCGATGTTTGGTGCGGCCAGGATTGGGTTGCTCGCAAGAAGGGTTTTTATCTCTTCCAGTCCGGCTGTTGCCGCATCCGTCCACTCAAAGTGATCGGTGCGCCGGAGGAGGTGATATAGTGGCAATGCTTTTTCTCCCAATCTGGAGATAACGCGGCTTAAAGCTGCCACGCATCCTACGAGCTTTTGGACCTGTTTAAGGTCCGTTGGCATAGCCAATTGTGACAAGGCTCGGATTTTGGCTGGATTTGCTTCAATTTCTCTATTGGAAATGATGAAGCCCAGCAGCTTCCGGCAGGGACGCCGAAAACACACTTTTCTAGATTGAGATTGATGTCATATGCATGGAGGTTGTAAAATGTGAGACGTAAATCGTCTATTAGTGAGTCAACGTGCCTAGTTTTAATGACGACGTCTGAGGGAGTCCTGGATTAGGGGGTATCCGAACAGCCGGATTATATCCTTTGGCCGAACTGTTGGACTATGAAGATACACGATTGAAGACTTCGTCCCGTGTCCGGATGGGACTCTCCTTGGCGTGGAAGGAAAGCTTGGCAATATGGATATGTAGATCTCCTTCCTTGTAACCGACTCTGTGTAACCCTAGCCCCCTCCGGTGTCTATATAAACCGGAGGGTTTAGTCCGTAGGACCAACAACAACAATCATCCCATAGGCTAGCTTCTAGAGTTTAGCCTCTTCGATCTCGTGGTAGATCAACTCTTGTACTACTCATATTATCAAGAACAATCAAGCAGGACGTAGGGTATTACCTCCATCAAGAGGGCCCGAACCTGGGTAAACATCGTGTCCCCTGCCTCCCGTTACCATCCGCCTAGACGCACATTTCGGGACCCCCTACCCGAGATCCGCCGGTTTTGACACCGACATTGGTGCTTTCATTGAGAGTTCCTCTGTGTCGTCATCGTTAGGCTTGATGGCTCCTTCGATCATCGATAGCGATGCAGTCCAGGGTGAGACTTTTCTTCCCAAACAGATCTTTCTATTCGGCGGCTCCGCACTGCGGGCCAACTCGCTTGGCCATCTAGAGCAGATCGAGAGTTACGCCCCTGGCCACCAGGTCAGGTTTGGAAGCATAAACCACACGGCCGACATCCACGGAGACTTGATCTTTGGCAGATTCGAGCCCTTGCCGAGTGCGCCGCACGGTCACGATGAGCATGATTTAGCTCTACCATCGGACAGTGTTCGAGAGATCGCACCGGCGACCGTTCCGACCCTCAATGCGGAGCCCATTGCGCCATCCAAGGACGGATGGATAGACCCTGTCACGGAGGCCGCATCTTCAGCGGCGATCGAGCCAAATACCGACCTTACCCTTCACGGGAGCCGTGACGCCGAACTGCCGGACTCTTCCTCGGCCACGGACTCTGAACCGCCCGTGCCTATGGAATCCCACTGGGCGCCGATCATGGAGTTCACCTCCGCGGATATCCTTCAGCACTCGCCCTTCGGTGACATACTGAACTCATTAAGTTCTCTCTCCTTGTCAGGTGAGTCCTGGCCAAACTATGTTCGGCAGGATTGGGATGCGGATGACGAAGAAATTCGCTGCCCACCCACCACCCACTTAGTAGCCACTGTTGACGATTTGACCGACATGCTCAGCTTTGACTCTGAAGACATCGACGGTATGGACGACGATGCATGAGACGAACATGAGCCACTACCCACAGGGCACTAGACGCCCACTTCATCATATGATGTATACATGGTGGACGCACCCAAAGAAAACAACGATGAGGAACAGAAGGACGCAGCGAAGGATCGATCCCTCGAGAAGCAGTCAAAGCAGCGGCGTAAGCGCCGCTCCAAATCCCGCCTCGGCAGAAACAGCGATCATATAGACCCAACGATAGAGCAGGGTGAGCCAGCGGACGACAAACACGGCATTGAACCACCGTCCGACCACGGTAACACGGAGAATCAAACCGAACAACCCGACTCCGGCGAAGATAACAGTCTGGATGACATCACACGGACAGGCACCCGAAGCAACAGAATACCCATAAAAGGCTTGTTGCCACTGCGAGGAGTCCGAAAAAGTAGAAGCAAAGGCTCAGGGTTGCACAAGACACACTCAGAATTAGATGGAGTGAAGTACTCAACACTACAGCAAAGTATGGCGGTAGTCGCCACACAAAGAGCTACCCGAAGCCAAAGCTGCTACCTGAATTCGATGAGGAGGCCTTAGATCCCCCGCAATCAAAAAACAAAACAGCCATCCGGTCGGGTACACGACCTCGTGGCCAACATAGAGCGGCAAACGACGCTACACACAAGCCAGTACGTGATCCACGTGAGGGCTCGCATCAAAAGGACGGCGCAACTAGATCCATCTACGGGCCAAGCAAGCGCGCTCCAGCACGCGATGCAACACATCAAAAATCTGAACACCACGGTACACCCAAATACAGGGCTGCCGACACCCCCTATGTTTCACCGATGAGGTGCTGGACCATGAATTTCCAGAGGGATTCAAACCCGTAAACATAGAGGCGTACGACGGAACGACAGACGCTGGGGTCTGGATTGAGGACTACATCCTCCATATCCACATGGCTCGAGGAGACGATCTCCACGCCATCAAGTACTTACCCCTCAAGCTCAAAGGGCCAGCTCGGCACTGGCTTAAAAGCCTCCCCGAAAACTCCATTGGAAGCTGGGAAGAGCTCGAAGACGCTTTTTGGGCAAATTTTCAAGAGACCTATGTCCGACCACCGGATGCGGACGATTTAAGTCATATAACTCAACAGCCCGGAGAGTTAGCCCGAAAGCTTTGGAACAGGTTTCTCACTAAAAAGAACCAAATAGTCGACTGTTCGGACGCCGAAGCCTTAGCAGCTTTCAAGCACAACGTTCGAGACGAATGGCTTGCTAGACACCTCGGCCAAGATGAGCCGAGAACAATGGCAGCATTAACAAGCCTCATGACCCGCTTTTGCGCGGGCGAGGACAGCTGGTTAGCCCGATGCAGCACCAGCGACCCAAGTACATCCGAAGTCGGGGACGGAAACGGGAAGCCACGATGCAGCAAAAACAAGCGCCGGAATAAAGAAGACAACCCGAAGAGCACAGCGGTAAACGCCGGATTAAGAAGCTCTCGGCCAGGTCAGCAAAAGCTGCCCTCCAAAGGCAACAGAGACGAACTGTCCAGCCTGAACAAGATTCTGGACAAACTATGTCAGATCCACAGCACCCCCGATAAACCTGCAAATCATACCCATAGAGAATGTTGGGTCTTCAAGCAGTCCAACAAACTCAACGCCGAACATAAGGGGCAGGATACACCAAGCGAAGACGAGGATGAGCCTCGCAAGCAAAGCACTGGGGAACAGAAGAAATTCCCATCAGAAGTCAAAATAGTAAACGTGTTACACGTGATGAAGGGGAGAAACAAAGCGGCACTCCTAGAGACACATGCCCTAGGGCCTATCACCATGGAGTTCTGCCACTGGTCATCCAAACCGATCACCTTTGACCATCGGGATTACTCGGCAAGTATCGGGCATGCAGGATGGGCTGCCTTGGTGTTAGACCCGATAATTGATGGATACCACTTCACACGAGTCCTGATGGACGGCGGCAGTAGTTTAAACCTGATATATCAGGACACAGTCCGCAAAATGGGGATAGACCCAACAAAAATCATCCACAGCAATACTACCTTTAAAGGAGTAACGCCAGGCCCAGAAGCCCATTGTACGGGCTCCCTACTACTAGAGGTTATATTCGGCTTTCCCGATAACTTCCACAGCAAAAAGTTAACCTTCCACATTGCTCCGTTCCAAAGTGGCTATCAAGCACTACTCGGGCGCGAAGCTTTCGCTCGCTTCAACGCAATACCGCATTACGCTTCTCTCTTGCTTAAGATGCCCAGTCCACGTGGCATCATTACAGTAAATGGAAATATTGAGCCCTCCTTGCGCGCGGAAGACTGTGCGGCTGCCTTGGCAGCCGCACACTAGACGGCCTCACCAACTAGAGCATCTGACAGGTCGTTAAGACCACGGACACGGTTAGACGAGTCCGGTGTAGCTATATATAATTGATACATGTTTGATGGCTATACCTGAAAGTGCGTTATATCGACTAGAGGGGGGTGAATAGGCGATTTTTATGAAAGTCTTCAGAACATAGAAGTTTTGAAGACAAACGATAAAATTAAACCTATTACCATGCAGCGGAAGGTAGACTACACTAGGCAAACCATAGTCAAGTATTCAATGAAGTGAAAGCACAAAGACTAATAGCAGCTAGGTAGTAAGGATTAGGTAGGAAGATATTGTGAAGCCAAATAGAACCCGCAGTCACTCAGTGAAGACAAATGATAGTGCAAACATACAATGACTTCACAAGGAGTAACAGTAAGTAAAGGGAAGTGAAGATGAAACCAGTGACTCGTTGAAGACAATGATTTGTTGGACCAGTTCCAGTTGCTGTGACAACTGTACGTCTGGTTGGAGCGGCTAGGTATTTAAACCTTAGGACACACAGTCCCGGACACCCAGTCCTGAACACGCAGCTCAGGACACCCAGTCCTTACCGTATTTTCCTTGAGCTAAGGTCACATAGACCTCGCCCAATCACTCTGGTAAGTCTTCAAGGTAGACTCCCAAACCTTCACAAACTTCGTTCACTGGCAATCCACAATGTCTCTTGGATGCCCAGAGCGCGACGCCTAACCGGCTGGAGGATGCACAATCCTCAAGTGTAATAAGTCTTCAGATCACACAAACAAGAAGACTTAAGTGATGCCCAATTCTCTCCGGGTCTGGTGGTTAGGGCTTTATCCTCGCAAGGAATTCTCTCTCAAAGGCTTCGAGGTGGGTTGCTCTCAAACGACAAAAGCCGTACTTTCAACCTGAGCAGCCAACCGTTTATGGTTGTAGGGGTGGGCTATTTATAGCCACTTGGCAACCCGACCTGATTTGTCCGAAATGACCCTGGGTCACTAAGAAACTGACAAGTGTCCCAACGGTCAGATTTCAAACTCACACGACAACTTTACTTGGGCTATAAGCAAAGCTGACTTGTCCGACTCTGGACAAGATTCGCTCTCATAGTCTTCACTCAAAGACATAGGTTTTGGTTTAGGCATCACTTTAGTCATTCTGACTGGTTATCTTGGACCCCACTTAACAGTACGGTGGTTCCTATGACTCAACACAAAAGAAAAAGAACTACAAAAGATCTAAGTCTTCGAGCTCCATAGGCTTCATATTGTGTCTTCTCTTGTCATAGTCTTCGATGTGAATATCTTCATATACCACCTTTGACTTCAATGTCTTCATACATTTTTAGGGGTCATCTCTGGTAGTAAAACCGAATCAATGAGGGACTTCTACCTGTGTTATCCTGCAATTCTCACAAACACATTAGTCCCTCAACTAGGTTTGTCGTCAATACTCCAAAACCAACTAGGGGTGGCACTAGATGCACTTACAATCTCCCCCTTTTTGCTGATTGATGACAAACTAGTTGAAGTTTTCAACGGGGAATATAATCTGTGAAATTGTAAAGAATAAGGAATTGTCTTCATAAGTTGCAAGGGCTCCCCCTGAAGATGTGCATATGAGTTAATTTGCTTTTGGAATGCAAATGCACATGGCAGGTTGTACTTGTGGAGATCCACTTCAACTTATGATGACAATCCACTATGCATGGGAAAGTATATGAAGATAATGACATGCATAATGGAAAATGGACGTCTGCAAAATGAGCTAAGTGCGGAATTTATCGTCGCACATGCCGAATTTATCTTCGCAAAACAAGGTGGCAAATAAGTAGCAGACGACCATCTAGTTTAAGTGTTACAACTCATAAGAACCAAATGTAGCAAAAATGAGAGTTGTAAGCACGAAGCAAAATATAAGGCACCCGCCCATATGGACCCGCTTGAAGACTATCAACTCATATGCTTCTCCCCCTTTTGTTAGTAATTAACAAAAAGGTTTGAAGACATAGAGCCTCTACTCGTTCCCATGAGGAGTAGGTGAAGTAGCAGGGTTGTTGGTGTTGTTTGGCGGTGCAGAAGAGCTTGGAGGTGCTGAAGGAGGTGGCGATGAAATAGCATCGTCTTCTTCCTCAATAATTCTGGCAGTCACTGTGGCAGCAGAGAAGAGAACTCAGAGTCTTCAAGTGATGGAGTTCCTAGCAGCACAGCCCTTCGAGGAGGTGTGGAGTCAAACTTGAATCTCTCAGTGAAGCCATCCTCTTGAAGATCAACTTCAGAACACAGCATCGAGAGCCCTTTCCATGTGCGGCGACAGGTTTCATGGGCAACGAAAGCATTCTTGGTGGCAAGATTTCGAGTGCGATTAACATCCACCAAGAGGCTTTTCATCTGACGCTTCAGCCAGTCATGATGCCTATCCTGTTTCTGATGTAGAGCCACAAGAAGCTCTCGGTTGTTGAGAACACGAGTGCGCTTCTTGTGTCTTGGAGCAGTGGCACTGTCAGTGGCTTCAGTGGAAGCAGGGTGTGGTGCACGTGTAGTTCCAGCCAAAGGATACACCCGAGAAACTGCTTCAACGCCTTCAACGTTCTGAGTAAAACTCTGATGTTCTGCATTCTGAAGACTTAGAGGTTACTTGGCAGGCTCGGAATATATGGCTTCAGTAGACATGTCCACGTCAGGCAAGAAGATCCAATGGTTGCGGGCTGAAGGCTGATACGAGATGGCGGAGTGTAGCTTGATCAGCCGCATGACCCAAGGGGCGTAGAACTTCAAACCAAACAGATCCATGCCTGATGCAGCAAGTTGGCGTATGAAGAAGTCCTGTGCATTGAAGCATTTTCCATGAAGTATATAGAAGACCAAAGTCTTCATTGCACCCTGAAGCTTGGCATTTGGAGAGTGCCCTTTGATAGGCCAGAGAGTTCGCCTGATGATGTGATAGATGGTTCTGGGCAAGTACTCAAGGTCTTCAACGAAGAACTCTATGGGATAAGCAACATCTTGGGGCAATGGCTTCATCATGCTGAGCATTTGACTCATATCAGGTTCTGGCCGCTGAAAGATGCTCTCAATAGCTTCAGCATGCAGCTGACAGCCTTGCTCGAAGAGATCACCAGGAGTGGGCAAGCCAGTGAGCTCAATGATGTCAAATGCATTGGCTTCGTGTTGAACGTTGCCAGTCATCCACTCCAGGACCCAAGTCTTCGGATCTCTGCTGTACCCTTTGATGTGAAGTGTGGCATAGAATTGTAGCAGCAGCTCTTCATTCCAATGCTCTTCATCAGTAACAAACTGCAACAGACCCACTTGCTTGAAGCAATCCAACGCTTCTTCTAGACAGGGCAGACCAGCTATAGATTCAACGTCAAGGCGCTTGTGTGGGAAGATGCGACCTTGGTTGTAAAGAATGCAAGAGTAATAGCTTCGCTGAGGATAGCTCCAGGACCGATCAGATGATATCCTTTCCCTCGAGTAGGGGTTCCTGGAGCTATTGAAGAACGTGTTGTCTGCCCTGAAGCCATTGATGTTGAAGGAGCCAGGTGCTGATGCAGGACCTGGAAACCTTGGCAGTCTTGGGATTGGCTTCTGGACCTGAGGCCTGTGCTCAACATGATAGTTGAATTGGGGACCGGCAGCAGACTCAGGAACAGAAGTAGCGGGATCAGTGGCTTCGCTGTCTTCTGAAGCTTTTGCTGGGGAGCGATCCACATTAGCTTCATTGTTGGTTGTGGCAGCCGCAAGATTTTCATCCTCCACTTGACTAGCTGGAGGGTCGGTCACAGGCACGTTCTCCTGGAGAACTGCTTCTTGGTGGAGCAGGGGAGTGGGATCTTATGGTACTTCTTCTTCTGCGGCTGATGCAGCCGGAATGTCTTCAGCATAGACTTGAGGCCTTGGACCTTTGCGAAGCCTGCGGAACATAGACGACGCCTGTGGAGTTGGAGTGGGCTGGGCCTCATAGTCTTCTTCCTCTTGTGGGCGATCCGCCCATGAAGCATCTTGTGCAATTGGCGTCAGTGGACGACCAATGCTGATGAGTTTGCTGTTTCCTAACTGAGGAAGGACTGCATCATCTTCTACATTGTCATGATGACCAATGTCTTCAGCAGCGATGGGATCAGCTGCTGGAATGTCTTCAGCTTCAGGAGCCTCTGTGGAAGAAGGCTCATGAACTGTCAGTTGACGTTCTGTGTCAGGATGAACCATAGAAATGGGTTCAACTATCAAGGGCTCTGTGGGAGCAGCCCGAGCTTTCTTGGTCTTTCTCTTTTGCTTGGTGGGGGCAGTAGGAGAGTCTTCAGAGTGTTTCCTCTTCCTGGCTTCAACCTCAGCAGTTCTTGTCTTCTTGAGCTCTGAAGCTGTTGACCGGCTCTTTGGCTTCAAGCCAGTCATTCTTGTTGGGAAGACAATCGGAACTACTTCTTGCCTTGGTGCATTAGATTCAGCCATAGCAGGCTTCTTCTTCTTCTTTGCGGCCATCCTGGGGTCGATGCCAGGACGCCCAAGTGCCTTGCGCTTCTCAGCCTCATTATAGGCTTGCACACATATGTCAGCCAGAGTCTTCATGCGCTCACGCGAACCCTGAGCTTCTGCATGCTTCTTCACAAAGGCTTCCTTGAGCTCGTGCATCATTGTCTTGAAGTTCTTCACTTCTTGCACGCTGAGCTTGGCCATATGCTTCTTGAACTGAGCCTTTTCATAGTCAATCTTCTGCTTCAGCTCAACAATGCGCTGGGCAATAGCAAGTTCTGAAGCAATGGCGCCTTGGAAGGCGACACTGAGGCCAATGGGTAGCTGCAGATCTTCAAAGCTGATGTTTGGCGTGTCAAACCACTCGTCAATGAAGTTGTGGATGATGGTGACATCAAAGAGAGGCGGATCATTGAAGATTTCTGCTTCTTCTTTGCTCTTGATGAGTTGCTCAAGAGCGTCATCTGCAAGATCTTCATCACTTGACAGATCAATGTCGTCATTGCGCAGAATGGCAGCAGCTGTTAACTCTTTGCCAGTGTGAGACAGAGGCATCTTGTCCTTCTGGTGCTTGGAGACGCGTGATAAATCTTCAGACTGCACACTGTCTTCAGGAGGTGCAGTTGCCAATGGCTTCGCCCTTGAGATTTTTGGTGAAGGGGATAGCTTTGAAGCTTTTGGCTTCTTCAGCTGCTTTGGCTTCGGCACTGCAGGCGCGTCATCAGACTTAGTGTCAGCTGCAGGCTCATTCACTGCAGTCCCTTGAACCAAGATGTAGGTGATGAGGCCTTCAAGGTTGGCGAAAGGACCGATGACATTGGGTTCTGCATGTCGTGTGCCATCTGCCCTTGGAGATGAGGGACCAGGGTTGAAGTCTAACCCAAAAGTCTTCTTGTTCTGCTTCGCAGAGTTTTGAGCAAACTGGAAGTTGCGCTTGAACAGATTGTCGTCACGACACCATAGCAGTGACGACGAGTGTGCATCAGCAGGCTGTGGTCCACGGACCATGCATGGATAGAAGCCTTGAGCAATGGCTTCATCTCTGGACCTGGGTAGAAGATTCTTGAATTGGATGTCTCCCCACGGTCTCTTGATGGCGTTTTTCTCAGCATACTCCTGTGTCACAAATCTGTATTTGAACCATTGTTCTGCCCAATATCTTCGAATCCATTGGATTCGGGTCTTGCGCTGACTGTAATCCTCTTCAGGATCTGTCTTGTACATTTCTGAGAGTTCATCTGGCAGATCTCTGGAGGTCTCACCACGACGCTTTCTGCCACCCTTCCTTGCTGCTTTTTCTGAAGCCATAAACTTTAACTTGAAAGGCTTCAAGACGTGCAAAGGCTTCAAAGGTTTTTGTTTGCTGGACCAATAGGAACTGGCTTCGGGAGAATTTATGTGATGCTGTAAGAATTCTGCAAATGAATGCAGACTATGAGAACCAAAGGATTCTCCCACGGACATGTACCTGTGACAGCATTAAGGTGCGAGGGAAGGGGAAGAGGTCATATGCATTCTCAGAAGATTTTGAAGATAAATCTGTTTAGAAGACATTGACCTCATCATGCGAAGACATTCACTCATAGATAAAAAGTTGGTTCCAGATTTGTACGAATCCACAGATCAGTACAAGTGAGAAATCTAACTACTTTGTGAAGCACAAGTGAATATACTAGGCATGTTATGAGATGCAGTATGAGAGAGATCTAGCTTATGTGAACAGAAACTACTTGTGGTAGAAAGTGACAGATCAATAGGATCAACGGTGCTGTAAAAAGGGAGTTTTATTTACCACACTGAGAACTGCTAGACGGAGTGGGAGATGAGGCCGAGCAATTCACTCTTCTGTGCCCTAACTTGGCGACGGAGGACACCTACGACGATGGCGGAGAGGACGATGTCCGCGGTCGGCGTGAAGACGGCGTCGGAGAGGTCGCGGCAGCGAAGCGCTTCGTCGCTGGCGTCGTCGAGAGCTAGCGGTGGCGCTAGGGTTCGTGTGAGGGTGGAAGAAGAGATAATGACCGCTGTGAGTGTGTATTTATAGGCACAGGGGCGGCACTGTGCTATTACTCAGGTGCCCCTGGCTATTCGCATCTGAGGAACACGTGGCCATTATGCGGAATTTCGGGGTTTGTTCCACGTCCCACGCGCGCCTGGATTGTCGGGTGGTCGTTTCTACTTCTCCGGATTTCATGTGGAGGAAAGAGCATTGAAAACGGACTTAATGGTTGTCTCTGTATCTTCTGCTGACAGGGACGCAGAGAAGACATTCGATAGTTTCAATAGAATGCATATGACTTGGAGAGATAGAGTTTGAGATAGAAAGCATAGAGAGATTAGGGTCTGATCACATTCACTTAGTTCAAAAGATTCAACACGAAGACATAGCTATAAGTGAATGCTGTAGAGGACAGAACACTAGTATATATATATATATATATATATATATATATATATATATATATATAATCAACATAGTGAAGATAACCATGAAAATATGTTGAGATCGAAGCCAAACCAAATGTGAAGACATTGCAAGGTAACGCCATGAGTGAAACACTTCAAAATAAAACGTTTGGTGGTGGCGTTACCCACCGTATAGGAAGTATTAGACCCAGACACGGCGCACAATTATTGTGGCGCTCCGAAGTCAAATTCCACATTAATGTATTCACACTTAGAATGTATGTCTTCATTGATTGAAGATATACTTTACTTCGTGTGTTGCACGTCTAAGTCATCAATATGCATAAGGGTTAGGATGTGTGCCTGATCACAGGACATTTGAGGATTCCAGGATATTTAGCTCACACCGTAACTTGCAAAACCTCTTCTCATCCAAGGGCTTGGTGAAGATATCTGCCAATTGCTCTTCAGTGTTGACGTGTATGATATCAATGTCTTCCTTCACAACATGATCTCTGAGAAAGTGATGACGAATTTCAATGTGCTTTGTCTTCGAGTGTTGAACTGGGTTGTTGGCAATCTTGATGGCGCTTTTGTTGTCGCAGTAAAGTGGCACTTGCTTCAGATGAATGCCATAGTCCTTGAGTGTTTGCTTCATTCACAGAAGCTGAGCGCAGCAAGATCCAGCAGCAATGTATTCAGATTCAGCAGTGGAGAGAGATACACAGTTCTGCTTCTTTGAAGACCAACATACAAGTGATCGTCCCAGAAAGTGACATGTGCCTGATGTAGACTTGCGATCAACTTTGTCACCAGCATAATCAGCATCCGAGAATCCAACCAGATCAAACTCTGAGCCCTTTGGATACCATAATCCTAGAGTTGGGGTGTGAGCCAAATATCGAAGAATTCGCTTCACAGCTAAGTGATGCGACTCCTTTGGTGCCGCTTGAAATCGAGCACACATGCAAACACTAAGCATAATATCTGGCCTAGATGCACATAGATAAAGTAAAGAACCAATCATGGAGCAGTATACCTTTTGATCGAACTCTTTACCATTGTCGTCAGGACCCAGATGATGTTTGGCTGGCATTGGTGTTGTGAAGCCTTTGAAGTCTTGCATACCGAACTTCTTCAGACATTCTTTGAGATACTTCTCTTGAGATATGAAGATGCCACTGCATTGTTGTCGTATTTGAAGACCAAGGAAGAACTTCAGCTCCCCCATCATGGACATCTGATATTGCTCTTGCATCATTTATCCAAACCCTTCACTGTACTTCTGATTAGTGCAGCCAAAGATAATGTCATCCACATATATTTGGCACACAAACAGTTCACCATCATATGTCTTCGTGAAAAGAGTGGGATCTAGGGAACCAGGTATGAAGCCTTTGCTCTTCAGGAAGTATTTGAGTGTGTCATACCAGGCCCGAGGGGCTTGTTTGAGGCCATACAGTGCCTTGTTGAGCTTGTATACCATGTCTGGATGTTTTGGATTTTCAAAGCCAGGTGGTTGTGCAACATACACTTCTTCTTCAATCTTGCCATTGAGAAAGGCACTCTTCACATCCATTTGATATATAAGTATGTTATGATGATTTGCATAGGCCAGCAGTATGCGTATGGCTTCAAGTCTAGCCACAGGAGCAAATGTTTCATCGAAGTCAATGCCTTCCACTTGAGTATATCCTTGAGCAACGAGACGAGCTTTGTTTCTGACAACTTGACCATGCTCATCTTGCTTGTTGCGGTATATCCATTTGGTGCCTATTATATTGTGCTTCTGTGGATCAGGACGCTTAACCAGTTCCCATACATTATTCAGCTCAAACTGTTGAAGCTCTTCTTGCATAGCTTGAATCCATTCAGGTTCCATGAAGGCTTCTTCAACTTTCTTGGGTTCTGATATTGAGACGAATGCGAAGTGCCCACAGAAATTTGATAGCTGAGTTGCCCTTGAACGAGTGAGTGGACCAGGTGCATTGATGCTATCAATTATTCTTTCAATCTGCACTTCATTGGCAACGCGAGGATGTACAGGGCGAAGACTTTACTCTTACTGTTCATTGTCATTGTTGGAAGGAATGTCTTCAGGCTGAGCATTGTCTTCATGTTGATCAGGTGCTGAAATGATAAGTTCTTCTTCAGGATGAGCTTCAGAAGGTATAATTTCTCCAGTTCCCATTAGCTTGATTAATTCACTGGATGGAACTTCATCTAGCACACTTGGCAGCTGCTCTCTTTGTGAAACGTTAGTCTCATCGAACCGCACATCCACTGTTTCAACCACTTTGTAATGAAAGAGATTGAAGACTCTGTAGGAGTGCGAATCATTTCCATATCCAAGCATAAAACCCTCATGTGCTTTTGGTGCAAATTTTGAGGTGTGATGTGGGTCTTTGATCCAGCACCTTGCGCCAAATACTCTGAAGTAACTGACAATTTGGCTTTTTGCCAGTAAGGAGCTCATAAGATGTCTTGTTCAATAGCTTGTGAATATAAACACGATTGATTGTATGGCATGCAGTATCAATGTCTTCGGGCCAGAATTTTCTTGGGGTCTTGTATTCATCTAGCATCGTTCTGGCCATCTCAATTAGTGTTCTGTTCTTGCGTTCGACGACGCCATTCTGCTGTGGCGTGTACGGGGCAGAGAATTCATGTGTGATGCCCAAGGTATCAAGATATGTGTCAAGGCCAGTGTTCTTGAATTCACTGCCATTGTCACTTCTGATGTGCTTTATCTTGGCGCCAAAATTGTTCACAGCTCGATTTGTGAAGCGTCTGAAGACATCCTGCACTTCAGTCTTGTAAAGGATTATGTGCACCCAAGTATATCTAGAATAATCATCAACAATAACAAAGCCATAGAGGCAAGCAGTAGTAGTTAGAGTTGAGTAATGAGTGGGACCGAAAAGATCCATGTGAAGCAGTTCGAAGGGTCGAGTAGTAGTCATGATTGTCTTCGAGGGATGTTTGGCCCTCGTCATCTTCCCTACTTCACAGGCACCGCATAAGTGGTCTTTCTTGAACTTGACGCCCTCGATGCCTATGACATGCTTCTTCTTCGCAAGGGTGTGGAGGTTCCTCATGCCAGCATGTCCAAGCCTCCGATGCCAGAGCCAGCATTCTGAAGCATTTGCTAGAAGACATACTGCAAGCTGTGGCCCTGCTAAGAAATCTACCACGTACAAATCATCTTTTCGATACCCTTCAAACACTAGAGACTTGTCAGATTCCATTAGTACAAGGCAACGATATTTTCCAAACATTACGATCATGTTCAAATCGCAAAGCATTGAGACAGATATTAAGTTGAAGCCAAGGGATTCAACAATCATGACTTTATCCATGTGTTGATCCCTTGAGATTGCAACTCTACCTAGACCCAATACCTTACTTTTACCAGTGTCAGCAAATGTGATGTGGCTCTTGTCGGATGGACGTAAGGTTGAGTCCATAAGAAGACTTCTTTTGCCAGTCATGTGATTTGTACACCCACTGTCAATAATCCATTCTGAAGACGCTGGTGTCGTACCCTACAGTGCAGTTAGGGGGATAGGCTTCACCAAGAGCATTGTGAAGCAAAAACATTTGACGAACCAGTGGGTTATGAAAGCTTAAATCCAGGTTAGGACTAATAGGGAGAGTAGCAAGCGATTCAGGTACGAAGTACATAGTAAGACCATTTGGGCATTTGATCTTGCGCCCTACAATATGTTTAAGGTCCCCAGCAATAGCGTCAGACGATTTTGGTTTTCTGCTGGAGACCTTTCCCTGCAAAAGAGAGTTAAGCCTTCTTAACCACCCACATCTTCAAGGGTGGCTTAGAAGCAATAAGTCCAAGTGCAGCATCTGAGAATTTTGGCTTTGAAGCCTTAGCAAACAGTCTTGCAGGCGGACAATAGTACTCATAAGAATAAGCAGAATAGTTCTTGGTCTTATGAACATGGCGGTTTGATGAACCGCTCTCATATTCATATGCCTGAGTATGAATTCCCTGCAAAACATTTGCGTTAGTGCGACTCAGGTGAGTCCTCTGTCTGTATGAAGCCTTTGGACCGTATGAAGCCTTTGGTCTGAGGTTTGTCTTCTTCACGTGAGGTGTCATGATGACATTCACAGGAAGACTCTCCAGACACCTTTTCGGAACCCAGATCTTCTTCATAGGCGGTCCATTCCTGCAGTTAGTACCAATGTACCTGGCAAACACTTCACCATTCTGATTCTTAAACAGTATATAGTTTGCATCAAAGGATTCATCAATGATAATGGGGTTAGCACAAGTGAAGCCAGATAGATTGGATGGATCTGCTGAAGGTTCCTTTGCAGCAACCCACATGGTTTTGGGGTACTGCTCAGGTTTCCAGTAAGAGCCATCTGCATTCATTTTCCTTACAAACCCTACACCCTCTTTCCTAGGGTTTCGGTTCAGAATCTGCTTTTTCAGGACATCACATAGCGTCTGATGCCCTTTAAGACTTTTGTACATCCCTGTTTCAAGCAATGTCTTCAACCTAGCATTCTCATCAGCAATAGCGGTGGTATCCTCAGCAGAGGAGTTAGTTACCGCATCAACAGTTGAAGATATTGCAACAGCAGTAGCAGTAGAACATTCAGCAACAAAAGTAGCATTATCATGCTCAATGCATTTAAGACATGGTGGTTCAAATCCTTCCTGAGCGGGACTGATCTGTTTGGCGCGAAGTGACTCGTTTTCCGTTTGAAGATCTTCATGAACCGCTCTCAATTTCTCAAGATCTTGCTTCCTTTGAAGATAATCATAGGAAAGCTTTTCATGAGTTGTTGAGAGAGTTTCATGATGACTTTCAAGTTCCTGATACTTAACGTGAAGATTTTTTATGTCTTCAATTAAGGATTCAGATCGAGTCATTTCAGCACCTAACAGATCATCGCTTCTGTCTAACAGTTTTTGAATATGTTCCATAGCTTTCTGTTGTTCAGTTGCAATTTTAGCAAGTGTTTTGTAGCTAGGTTTTGAACCACAATGAGATTCATCGTCACTAGATGTTTGATAGTGAGTAGTGCGTGTGTTTACCTTGGCACCGTGTGCCATGAAGCAGTAGGTAGAAGCGGAGTAGTCCTTGTCATTTGCATCGATGTCGGTGATGAGGTCATTGTCTTCAGTGTTGAAGATGGACTTGGCAACGTATGCTGTAGCCAGACTTGCGACGCCTGAGTCGGATTCCTCCTCAGACTCCACCTCCGCCTCCTTAGAAGCAGACTCCTCCTCTGAATCCATTTCCTTGCTAGCAAACGCACGTGCCTTGCTAGATGAGCTCTTCTTGTGTGATGAAGACTTTGAGGAAGACTTGGAAGAAGACTTTGAGTATTTCTTCTTCTTCTTCTTGCCGTCAGAGTCATATTCCTTGCTCTTCTTCTTCTTTTTGTTATCATTGTCCCACTGTGGACACTCAGAGATGAAGTGGCCAAGTTTCTTGCACTTGTGACATGTTTTCTTCTTGTAGTCATGAGCAGGAGCTTCATCATTCCTTGAACTTGATCGGGAAGACTTTCTGAAGCCTTTCTTCTTGGTGAATTTTTGGAACTTCTTGACAAGCATAGCAAGTTCCCTTCCAATGTCTTCAGGATCATTAGAACTGTTGTCAGATTCTTCTTCAGATGAGGAGACAGCTTTTGCCTTCAAGGCACGAGTTCGCCCATAGTTTGGACCGTAGATATCGCTTTTCTGCGAAAGCTGAAACTCATGTGTGTTGAGCCACTCAAGTATGTCAGACGGATCGAGTGTCTTGAAATCAGGACGTTCTTGAATCATCAGGGCCAGGATGTCAAACGAACTATCAAGTGATCTCAGCAGCGTCTTGACGACTTCGTGTTTGGTAATCTCAGTGGCGCCGAGGGCTTGAAGCTCATTTGTGATGTTAGTGAGTCGGTCAAATGTGTGCTGGACATTCTCATTGTCATTTCGCTTGAAGCGGTTGAAGAGGTTACGAAGGACACTGATTCTCTGATCTCTCTGGGTTGAGATGCCTTCATTGACCTTGGAGAGCCAGTCCCAGACCAGCTTGGATGTCTTCAAAGCACTCACATGGCCATACTGTCCTTTGGACAGATGACCACAAATGATATTCTTGGCAGTAGAGTCCAGTTGAACGAATTTCTTGACATCAGCAGCACTGACACCTTCTCCAGCCTTGGGAACGCCGTTCTCGATGACATACCATAGGTCGACGTCAATGGCTTCAAGATGCATGCGCATCTTATTCTTCCAGTAGGGATATTCAGTTCCATCGAAGACGGGGCATGCAGCGGAGACTTTAATTATCCCTGCAGTCGACATAGCTAAAACTCCAGGTGGTTAAACCGAATCACACAGAACAAGGGAGCACCTTGCTCTGATACCAATTGAAAGTGCGTTATATCGACTAAAGGGGGGGTGAATAGGCGATTTTTATGAAAGTCTTCAGAACATAGAAGTTTTGAAGACAAACGATAAAATTAAACCTATTACCATGCAGCGGAAGTTAGACTACACTAGGCAAACCATAGTCAAGTATTCAATGAAGTGAAAGCACAAAGACTAATAGCAGCTAGGTAGTAAGGATCAGGTAGGAAGATATTGTGAAGCCAAATAGAACCCGCAGTCACTCAGTGAAGACAAATGATAGTGCAAACATACAATGACTTCACAAGGAGTAACAATAAGTAAAGGGAAGTGAAGATGAAACTAGTGACTCGTTGAAGACAATGATTTGTTGGACCAGTTCCAGTTGCTGTGACAACTGTACATCTGGTTGGAGCGGCTAGGTATTTAAACCTTAGGACACACAGTCCCGGACACCCAGTCCTGAACACGCAGCTCAGGACACCCAGTCCTTACCGTATTCTCCTTGAGCTAAGGTCACATAGACCTCGCCCAATCACTCTGGTAAGTCTTCAAGGTAGAATCCCAAACCTTCACAAACTTCGTTCACTGGCAATCCACAATGTCTCTTGGATGCTCAGAGCGCGACGCCTAACCGGCTGGAGGATGCACAGTCCTCAAGTGTAATAAGTCTTCAGATCACACAGACAAGAAGACTTAAGTGATGCCCAATTCTCTCTGGGTCTGGTGGTTAGGGTTTTATCCTCGCAAGGAATTCTCTCTCAAAGGCTTCGAGGTGGGTTGCTCTCAAACGACAAAAGTCGTACTTTCAATCTGAGCAGCCAACCGTTTATGGTTGTAGGGGATGGGCTATTTATAGCCACTTGGCAACCCGACCTGATTTGTCCGAAATGACCCTGGGTCACTAAGGAACTGACACGTGTCCCAACGGTCAGATTTCAAACTCACACGGCAACTTTACTTGGGCTACAAGCAAAGCTGACTTGTCCAACTCTGGACAAGATTCACTCTCATAGTCTTCACTCGAAGACATAGGTTTTGGTTTAGGCATCACTTTAGTCATTCTGACTGGTTCTCTTGGACCCCACTTAACAGTACGGTGGTTCCTATGACTCAACACAAAAGAAAAAGAACTACAAAAGATCTAAGTCTTCGAGCTCCATAGGCTTCATATAGTGTCTTCTCTTGTCATAGTCTTCAATGTGAATATCTTCATATACCACCTTTGACTTCAATGTCTCCATACATTTTTAGGGGTCATCTCTGGTAGTAAAACCGAATCAATGAGGGACTTCTACCTGTGTTATCCTGCAATTCTCACAAGAACATTAGTCCCTCAACTAGGTTTGTCGTCAATACTCCAAAACCAACTAGGGGTGGCACTAGATGCACTTACAATACCCCCTACAATAATACAAGGGGCTCAACGCGCGTGAACAAGTGACAATTAGGCTCAACTTTACTCATTTGGAACTACACATGGTTTATTTAGTATAACCTACCTTTTGCATGACAACTTTTCAACTAAGTTCCTCTCTTTTCCAGATGACCATCATGCTACACCCGTCAAGGATACGGCACAACAGAGACACGGGCGCAGATGTGCAGCAGGGACCCGTTCCAAGGATTCTTTTCAGATTAAGACCCTGCGTAAACCTTTTTACCGTCTCTTGTTGATACACATCCCCCGGATTCTCAGTACAATTGAGAAGGATGCTGACGTATTGGCATGTGGCCACGTCAGAATATTGCACGTACCTGGACACCAGGGGCTTATTACAAAGGGCACTGTTTAGCCCGGTTTACATCATAAAGACCGAATACCTTAGGGAGTGTTCGGCGTCGCGAGTTTGGCCTTATATGCATCAGCTCCGAATCATGTCTTTGGTCAAATGTTGGGTTTGCCCGGCTCCTGTGTTTTGCTGCCTTACGTTCCGCTCTATCGGCTAAGGTGGCACTAGGAGAACTACCGCGATTGTGCCCTGGTTCATCCAGACGAGCACCTCAGTAGAGAAAGCCGAAAACTGACTGTCATGATATAGCGTGAGACTGGTCAACCACTCGATGACCTAGCAGAATCTTCGGGATTCCTCCGCCTTAACGAAGGGCCGTTTCCCGGCCAGGCATGTACGCGCCCCGAATTCGGATGAGCGCGGAGCCACCAGGGGCTATAAAGTAGCCCCACTGTCAAACTCCTCTGGCTAAGTGAAAGTGTTAAAGCATTATAGTCCGATTGCCTAGTTCGCTGCGCTATCACCTGCTTAATGGACCAAGACGTTGGATCAAGTGTGAACATGCGTCTTCTGCGAGCACCCCCGCATTATATGCGTGGGGGCTGAAGCCGACGACTACCATCTTTCAGGTTATATACATATATACATAAACGGCCGCACAAGAGGCATCATAGTACTTTTGGGCAAAAGTATAAATACAGCCTTGATAAACTCAATAAAACATTGTTTTTACAATGGGAATACATGTCACTCAAACATAATATTCTTCGAGCACTGAGCCTCTATCGAACGAGCGCCTTCAAGAACTTCTTCAAAGTAGTGCTCGGCAGCCAGTCGGCCTATGGCCGAACCCTGTGCCGCAACAGTGGTGGCATCCATCTCCGCCCAGTATGTTTTGACATGGGCAAGGGCCATCCGCGAGCCTTCTATGCACGCCGACCTCTTTACAGCATCGATGTGTGGCACAGCACCAAGGAATTTTTGCACTAAGCTAAAGTAGCTATTCGGCCTTGGCCCTCCCGGCCACAAATGATCCACAACGGACCTCATGGCAAGTCCGGATAATCTATGGAGATCGGCCCACTCGGCCATTTGCTCATTCAACAGCGGCGGACGGGCTGGAGCATGAAACTGTGGCCAAAACAGTTTTTCCACTTCGTGATCTTTCCGATCCTTGAAGTACTCGGCCGCATCAGCAGCACTTGCAGCCAAATCCACGTAGGCGTCCGCAGAACTCCATAGCCGGTCCAGAGGTGCATACTTCGGATCCCCGAACTTAGTCCACAACAAGAAGGGCTTCCCAAATACAATATCCGCAGCTTGATGCAGCTCCTCCTTCGTCGCTCTAATTTTGGAGCGGGCTTCCTTGGCAGCCACCCGGGACTTTTCCAAGTCTGTCGCCTTTGTCCGGTTTTCTTCTTCAAGAAGCTGGTAACGGTCAACAACATCTTTTAACTCTACAGCCATCTTGGCTATTTTTTCTTTGCTCTCGCAATGTGCGGCCTGTTCGGCCCTTAACTCTTCGGCCGCCTTTAAAGCGGCCGCATTGCTACTCCTTGCTTGCTCCTTGGCTCGGGCAAGCTCCGCCAGAAGGGTCTCCATGGTGGCAGCTCCATCTGCAGTCACAACATATTAAAGATACTGGCATCATGCTGCTCTTATTATGTGACAATCACCAAAAAAAATCACCTACCCTATGCCTCGTCAAGCCGCTTGTTAACAAGCACGATGTCGGCATCTGTCGCATCCAGTTGCCGCCTTAGTTCAGCAAACCCATCAGTCCGGCTAGCCACCGGAGCTTCAACCACCTGCACATAAAGGCGGTCTGATTATTACCTGGGACTATGACCCTCTGTTTGCCGCCATTTTTGATGACAACCAGAGTCTCAGGGGCTACTATCTACGCAGGGCACATCTAAAAATGTGCGGTACTGTCAACAATGTACATCATTTCGTGTACCTCAAAACCCGTCAGTAGACTCATAAAGGCTTCATGCAACCCGCTTTCGGCGGACGAAATCCTTTCAATCACCGTACCCATCAACGTGCGATGCTCTTCTGAGATAGCCGCTTGCTCTAGCAGATACCTCAGTACGTCCGACCGCACACCAGACGGTGCCGGACTCTTTTGATTGCTCTCTTCAAGAGCCGGATACTGAGGACTTTGGGTGGCCATAGGATTACCTTCTGGCCTTGCCAGATCAGGAGAACCCCTCCGTGACGACACCTCGGGGTCGCCCGCCTCTTGAGGCGGTGTGGCAGGGGGAGGCGTTTCGCTCTCCATCATCTCTGGAAGAAGATCCCCTAAAGATGAGCTCTGCTGAGAAGGGCTAAGATCCAAACTGCAAGATAAATGCTTCGATTATTTTCCTCAGAAGTAAAGCGAGTTATTTTAATTATTAAGTACCCTTTTACTTACAGCTCGATGGAGGGCTGATCCCCTTGAGGGCATAGTGCGGCCATGGTATCCCCCAGGGCAGGACCCTCCGGCGGAGATTTCTTCCCCCGTTTGGAGATCATTGTCTCCGGGCCCTCAGAGGCGGTTCTCTTCCTTCCCTGGGGAGAGGAAGTTTCAGTTCCTCCTTCCCGGCTAACCTCCTTCGCGGAGGTGCTAGCCTCCTTGCTCCCCCCCCCTTTATCTTCTCCTAAGGGCGCTTGATAAGGCACGATCTCCAGCATCCTGGTTAGCACGGGATTTGGTAAGGTCTCAGGGAGGGGGGCCGGACACCTGGTCAACTTTGCCTTCTCTATCCAATCCTGGTCAAAGAGCGGCTTTTTAGGGCAACATTGCGATAAATAAACGGACAGTGTGTTTGGATGCGGGGCTACTTACTTGGGTATCCGGGCGATTGCAGCTCAGACCTGCATCCTCAGTGATGTCCGGACACATTATTTGTGGTCTGAAGAACAATTTGTACATCTCTTCGTGCGTCATGCCGAGGAAATGTTGAATAGCTCGCGGTCCTTCCGGTTTGAATTCCCACATGCAAAGGGGCCGGCGTTTGCAAGGCTGGACTTGACGAACTAGCATAACTTGCACTACCATAACCAGACTGAAATCTCTCTCAAAGAGATCTCGGATACGGCTTTGCAGTATTGGCACGTCCTTGGCTGGACCCCAGCTCAGCCCCCTGCTGATCCATGACATCAGTTGTGGTGGGGGGCCTGAGCGAAAGGTGGGGGCAGCTACCCACTTGGCACTTCGGGGAGCTGTGATGTAGAACCACTCCCGCTGCCACAATCCAAACACCTCTGGGAAGCAACCCTCAGTCCATGGAGCATCAGCTATTTTGCTTATTAAAGCGCCTCCACACGCTGCGTGCTGCCCCTCGATCATCTGCGGCTTCACATCGAAGGTCTTGAGCCACAGGCCGAAGTGAGGAGTAATGCGGAGGAAGGCCTCACATACGACAATAAATGTCGAGATGTGAAGAGGGGAATCCGGGGCCAGATCAGGAAAATCTAGCCCATAATAGAACATAAGACCCCTAACAAAGGGATCCAGAGCGAGGCCTAGTCCTCGGAGGAAGTGGGAGACGAACACGTTGCTCTCATTGGGTTCGGGAGTAGGGACGACCTGCCCTCGGGCAGGCAGCCGATGCGAAATTTCGATGGTCAGATATTTGGCCTCTCTCAACTTCTTGATGTCCTCCTCCGTGACGGAGGAAGGCATCCACCGACCTTGAAGGTTGGATCCGGACATAGTTGAAGGTCCGAAGCACCTGACCTGAGTTTTGGGTGTTAGAACTCGAGGCGGGGGAAGGATTTGATTGGGCACGGGAGGGAAAAAAGAAAAAGCCTTGTCCCCTTTATAAAGGGGGTGTATATCAAGCGTCCTCCTCGTGGCCGTTTGGGACTTGCCTAAGATCTAGGAGTCCTACCAATAGGCACGATTGGGTTACCCATGTCCGTATTGATGAGAATCCCGTAATAAAGGGGACACGATCTCTGCTTCGACAAAACGTGCCAAGGAAACCGCCTCGCGAAACACACTGAGATTGGTTATGAAAAACGATTCGAATAAAGACCTGGCTGTGGTGTGATGTCACACTACGGGGTACGTCAGCAGATTAGATTTATGGAAATATTATTCTCTCTACGGTGGTATGTGGAACTTGTTTTGCAGAGCCGGACACGATCCTCGTGTTCAAAATATTCTATGAAGTATTCGGAGGAGGAACCCGCCTTGCAATGCCGAAGACAATCTGCGCGCCGGACTCATCGTCATTGAAGCCTGGTTCAGGGACTACTCAGGGAGTCCTGGATTAGGGGGTATCCAGACAGCCGGATTATATCCTTTGGCCGGACTGTTGGACTATGAAGATACAAGATTGAAGACTTCGTCCCGTGTCCGGATGGGACTCTCCTTGGCGTGGAAGGCAAGCTTGGTAATACGGATATGTAGATCTCCTTCCTTGTAACCGAGTCTATGTAGCCCTAGCCCCCTCCAGTGTCTATATAAACCAGAGGGTTTAGTCCGTAGGACCAACAACAACAATCATACCATAGGCTAGCTTCTAGGGTTTAGCCTCTTTGATCTCGTGGTAGATCAACTCTTGTACTACTCATATTATCAAGAACAATCAAGCAGGACGTAGGGTATTACCTCCATCAAGAGGGCCCGAACCTGGGTAAACATCGTGTCCCCTGCCTCCTGTTACCATCCGCCTAGACGCACAGTTCGGGACCCCCTACCTGAGATCCGCCGGTTTTGACACCGACAAAGTCGTCCACGTATGCTTCAACTGTCTTGCCGATCTGTTTCTCCTGGCATGTTTGAATCATGCATTGGTAGATGGCCCTGGCGTTTTTGAGCCCGAAGGGCATGGTGTTGAAGCAGAATGGCCCGTATGGGGTAATGAATGTCGTTGTGGCTTGATCGGACTCCTTCATTTTGATTTGATGGTATCCGGAATATGCGTTGAGGAAGCATAGTGAGTCGTGTCCCCAGACCACTTGGAAGGTTAGTTCTTCGGTCCTATAGTTCTCCGGAGTGCCGAATACCACGTTGAGTGTGATTCTTCCCACGCATCGCGCCTCCCGACTAGGAATAATTCCCCGGAAGGTCGTGCTACTTTGCTTGATGCATCTCCTGTCTATTTCCATTTTACTGAGTGTATCCTCGTAAATGAGGTTTAGTCCGCTGTCGCCGTCCATGAGAACCTTGGTGAGCCGAAAGCCGTTCATGATCGGACTGAGGAGTAAGGCGTCTGGTACCCGGATTGTCCTGAATTTTGGTTCATCATTGGCATTGAAGGTTATCGGCGTGTCGTTGCAAGGGTTTGTTGCTGCGATTAGGCAGACTTCGGCAAGGTTGCGGAGTGCCCTTTTACGCTTATTGTTTGAAGCGAAAGTCTCGAAGACCGTCAGTACTCTGAGGTCGTCGTCTTCTGGGGGATATTGCTTTGGGTTATTTTTGGTGAGGATATCCTCGCCGTTCTTGGCCACCTGCCGGAGTATCCAACATGCTCTAAGGCTGTGGGTTGATATTGTATCCGGTGCTGTGTGTAACTTTCATGGTCCATCGAGCTATCCCTCCAAAATGGTTCCGTGTCCCATAATGGGCTTATATTTCTTTATCATTGGGCCGGGCGTGCCACTAGGGTGCGTCCTTTTCACCTGAACGAGGGATTGGGTGGAAACCGGCGGTTCCCAGCAAGCTACCTGAGTTTTCCAGGCGCTTTCCATTGCGCGGTACTTGTGTACTATGGTTGCCAAGTCTGTGAAGCGTGATATGCAACGACGGTTGATGGCGTTGAGGATTCCTTCATCCGTGCAATTGTTGCGGCATGCTGAAATCGCGTCTTCGTCGTGGCAATCTTCAATCTTATCTTTGACAAGGAGGAATCTGGCCCAGAAGTGGTGGACCGTTTTTTGATACTGCTGTCGTATGCCCATGACAGCGCTTATAAATGGGTGGGTGGGTGGTTTGAAATCTGAACCCTGACCCAATTTAGGATCCGGAGTTTGAAAAACTTCCGAACTTAGTAGTTCGGGCTCCGGGATGTCAGCTGTTTTTTTTGGGCTTGTCGTCCGATTCTATGTTTGGAGGACAGGACATGTCTTTCTGCAGGTAGGTGTCCGGCTCTTCAAGTTCGGAGATCCGAACATAGTTCGTCCTCAATATAGAGGAAGATTTGTCATCTTGCTCCTCTACTACCGCTATTTGATCTGTGATCGACGGAGTTTTAATTTCTCTATGGTTGGGTTTAATCCCAATCCGATCATAGTCTGTGGCGACCCACAGGGCGGCGATGCGATCTAGGAGCTCGTTTAAGGACGACAGCTCCGCCGGATCCATCTGCTTGAAGTACTTGGAGTCAACATGGAGGGGATTTTTGATGACCCGAGAAGTCATCGTCGGCTTAACGGCTGAACGAGCGGTCATGATGAAGCCGCCCAGCCGGAGGGTTTGGCCTAGGGCCAGTGTTCCTCCGGAGGTGATGTTGTCCTTGAGAACAAGGCGAGCCATCGATCCTATCTTTCGAAGTCACATCGAAACTCTCAATGAAAGCACCAATGTCGGTGTCAAAACCGGCAGATCTCGGGTAGGGGGTCCCGAACTATCCGTCTAAGGTCGATGGTAACAGGAGACAGGGGACACAATGTTTACCCAGGTTTGGGCCCTCTTTATGGAGGTAATACCCTACTTCCTGCTTGATTGATCTTGATGAATATGAGTATTACAAGAGTTGATCTACCACGAGATCGTAATGACTAAACCCTAAAAGTCTAGCCTGTCTGACTATGATTATGAGGATATCCGTCTATGGACCTAGCCCTCCGGCTTATATAGACACCGGGGGGGGGGGTCTAGGGTTACATAAGGTCAGTTACAGAGAAAGGAATCTTCATATTTGATTGCCAAGCTTTCCTTCCACGCCAAGGAGAGTCCCATCCAGACACGGGTAGAGTCTTCGGTCTTCGTATGTTCATAGCCCATCAGTCGGACCCATGTTCAATAGGTCGAATGCTCGAGGACCCCTTAGTCCAAGACTCCCTCATCTGCTGTAGGAGCAACTCCAAAAGTTATGGACGCCTGGCAAGCTAAATCTGATGAGTACTCGATAGTTCAGTGTGCCATGCTTTATGGCTTAGAATCGGGACTTCAAAGACCTTTTGAATGTCATGGAGCATATGAGATGTTCCAGGAGTTGAAGTTAATATTTCAAGCAAATGCCCGAGTTGAGAGATATGAAGTCTCCAACAAGTTTTATAGTTGCAAGATGGAGGAGAACAGTTCTATCAGTGAACGTATACTCAAAATGTCTGGGTACCATAACCACTTGACTCAGCTGTGAGTTAAACTTCCGAATGATAGTGTCATTGATAGAGTTCTTCAATCACTGCCACCAAGCTATGAAGGCTTCGTGATGAACTATAATATGCAAGGGATGGAAAAGACAATTCCCGAGCTCTTGGCAATGCTTAAGGCTGCGGAGGTAGAAATCAAGACGGAGCATCAAGTGTTGATGGTTAACAAGACCACTAGTTTCAAGAAAAAGGGCAAAGGAAAGAAGGGAAACCTCAAGAAGAATAGCAAGCAAGTTGCTGCTCCCGGGAAGAAGCCCAAGTCTGGACCTAAGCCTGAAACTGAGTGCTTCTACTACAAAGGTACTGGTCACTAGAAGCGGAACTGCCCCAAGTATTTGGCGGATAAGAAGGATGGCAAAGTGAAAGGTATATTTGATATACATGTTATTGATGTTTACCTTTCTAATGCTCGTAGTAGCACCTGGGTATTTGATACTGGTTCTGTTGGTCATATTTGCAACTCGAAACAGGGGCTATGGATTAAACAGAGATTGGCTAAGGACGAGGTGACGATGCGCGTCGGAAATGGCGCCACAGTCGATGTGATCGCCGTTGGCACGCTACCTCTACATCTACCTTCGGGACTAGTTTTAGACCTGAATAATTGTTATTTGGTGCTAGCGTTGTGTGACGCCCCGAGACCGATGTGCCAGGTATCTTCCAGTTATTCGCTGTTGTTGCCTTGTCATTCGCTTGCGTGTTGCATCTTGCCATGTCATCATGTGCATTGCATCATCATGTTTTTCAAAACTTGCATCCGTTTCGGCCTCCCCGTTCCTTCCGTTGTCCGTGCTGAGCCCAGTCACACTTGCACGCGCCCACGGCACCTCCGAAATATTATTTTATAAGTGGCCGGAAAGTGTTCTCGGAATGGGGTGAAAGTTGGCGTGCGGACTTATTATAGTGTTGGCAGACTGCCTGTCAAATTTCATCGCGTTCGGAGTCCATTTGATGCCCCAGCGGACAACTATAGCAGCAATATAGCCGGTCATACATCGGATGTTTTTGGTCTCCGAAGATTGTGCCGGGCCTCTCCTTCTCTTCTCTCTTCTCAGTCCAACCCACTCTCTACCAACTGCCAGGCCCCGAAACCCCTCCTTGCACAGTGCTCAGAACCCTCGCACACGTCCGAAAGTTGTCCCGAACCCGACCCGCTCTGTCGTTACCGTTGGGTCCGGATCATCCACAAACATCTATAAAGCATCTCCGTTTTCTTTTTTGGACCCTCTAGCCTTTATTTTCTCGGCCGTCTGATTATAATCGTAGGGACGAGATAGCCCTACCATAATCCCTACCTATATAAATAGTCAAACCCTAGTCCGAGCCGTCCCATCCATTCCATCCATCCCATCCGCTGCCACTAGCTCCACCTGGTCTCCCCCTTTCCTCGGGATCTTGGCCGATCCACCCAATCGATCATGCCTCCTCGTTTTCCTCAGCCACCCAACCAGATCCACTCCTCCTGTGTTCCTCGAGATCCACCTCCACCTTCCCACCGCAGCCGACCACCATCGCCTCTGTTTTCGTGCCCGACCAAGCCCCGGCCTCCCCGAGCAGCCTCTACTTCGAGCTCACGTGCCCAGCCGCAAGCCGTTGCCTGAGCTGCTCCTTCCCCGGAGCTCCTCCTCATGCGTCCCCTCCTCGACCCTGCCGCCTAACCGGACCCGGACGCCACTGCGACCAAGCTCGCCGGAGTGCCACCAGGCCGCCGTCCTCCATCTTCCCTGCAGCCTCGCACCACCGGAGACCCGAGCCGCCACCTCGTCATCCTCGTCTTCTCGCGCCCCTCCTTCCTCGAGCAGGAGCTCGACCTGCTGTCGTCGACCTCGCCCTCTGACGACCTAGACTACCAGGCCGCCCCTCTGCTCCCCTCCGCCCTTCCCTTTTTCCTCTTCTTCTCCCTCTTGTCTCACTATCTCTCTCTATAACCTTCATAGGAGGCTGACGCCATGGACGACCTCCCCGCGTCCCTACCCAAGGGTCCCCGGTCCGCCTCCTCCGGCCACCTCCCCACCGCGTCGCCCGCCGAATCCGCCCTTCTGCTCCATCCCGCCGCTCGCCGGAGTCCCTGTGTCCCCGCCGTCGCCGTCTTCTGCTGCGTCCTTGAACGAGTGTTGACCTTGCCCGCTCGAGCCTTGCCTTCAACCGCACGTGGGCCGCGTCCTGCACGAGGCCCAGCGTGCACCCTTGTCAGCCTCTCTTCCAGCGAACGGGCCAAGGCCCATGGTGAGGACGCGCCCAGCCCTCTCCTGTGCATGTTGGGCCAGCCAGATTCATCCTAGTGCACGTTTTTCCCCGTCTATGAATTTGTCTATTATCAAAGAACTGCAATTTTTTAGAAAACCCCTTAATGTTCATGCATATAATAACTTCAGAACCATGCATCGGTTTAAAATAAGTTATACATGAAACACAACTAGAATTTCATCTAGTTTCATAAGATCCAACTTTCATCCATGTTAAAATGTTTAAAATGATGTTTGCTTATAATTTGCCTTATTGCCATGTTAAATGCTTTAATTCATAACTAAGTAACCGTAGCTCCATTTTAAATAATCTTTATAGGGCTCCCATCTTTATATGTAAATGGGGTGGGAAAATGCCTAGTTTAACATGGTGCACTCTTCTTGCATGTCTAACAACTCTAAAATTGTGTACAGGGCAGAACAGTACCAACTTTAAAATATGCACATGGGGATTTTCTAGAATTGTTGTTTGTTGTTCCGGCCTCATTTAAACTTGTCTTGATAGGTAGTTTTCATATGCTTCACCTCTTGCCATGTTAATCAACATTTAATATTGTTGGGTACCTAAACGAGAGAGAACTAAATAAGTCATGTGGTGTTTCGTCAATATGCAACTCGTTGCATATTGAGCTACACTTAATTTGTAGTGTTGTTTGTTGCACTTTGCCATGCCATGCCTCATTAACCCGGAGATGCATCATACTTGGTTGTTCATCATGCCATGATTATGTGATGGTTGTTTACCATGGTGTTTGCTTCTTTCCGGGTTGCTTCTCGCGTTAGCTTTGGTTTCGTTCCGGAGTTGTGAGGATTCGTTCGACTACGTCCGTTTGTCTTCTTCATGGACTCGTTCTTCTTCCTTGCGGGATCTCAGGCAAGATGACCATACCCTCGAAATCACTTCTATCTTTGCTTGCTAGTTGTTCGCTCTATCGCTATGTCGCGCTACCTACCACTTGCTATATCATGCCTCCCATATTTCCATGTCAAGCCTCTAACCCACCTTCCTAGCAAATCGTTGTTTGGCTATGTTACCGCTTTTGCTCAGCCCCTCTTATAGCGTTGCTAGTTGCAGGTGAAGCTGAAGTTTGTTCCATGGTGGAACATGGATATGTTGGGATATCACAATACCTCTTATTTTAATTAATGCATCTATATACTTGGTAAAGGGTGGAACACTCGGCCGTATGCCTAGTGTTTTGTTCCACTCTTGCCGCCCTAGTTTCCGTCATACCGGTGTTATTTTTGCGTTCCTTACACGGTTGGGTGTTATGGGAACCCCTTGATAGTTTGCTTTGAATAAAACTCATCCAGCAAGGCCCAACCTTGGTTTTACATTTGCCTAACAACCTATTACCCTTCCCTTGGGTCGGCCAACCCGAGGGTCATCTTTATTTTAACCCCCCCCCCCCTGGCAAGTGCTTCTCTAAATGTTGGTCCGAACCGAGTAGACTGCGGGGGCCACCTTGGGGAAACTTGAGGTTTGGTTTTACTCGTAGGATGTCTCATCCGGTGTTGCCCTGAGAACGAGATATGTGCGACTCCTATCAGGATTGTCGGCACATCGGGTGGCTTCGCTGGTCTTGTTTTACCATTGTCGAAATGTCTTGTAACCGGGACTCCGAGACTGATCGGGTCTTCCCGAGAGAAGGAATATCCTTCATTGACCGTGAGAGCTTGTGATGGGCTAAGTTGGGACATCGCTGCAGGGTTTAAACTTTCGAGAGCCGTGTCCGCGGTTATGTGGCAGATGGGAATTTGTTAATATTCGGTTGTAGAGAACTTGACACTTAACTTAATTAAAATGCACCAACCGCGTGTGTAACCGTGATGGTCTCTTTTTGGCGGAGTCTGGGAAGTGAACACGGTTCTTGTGTTATGCTTGAACGTAAGTAGTTTCAGGATCACTTCTTGATCACTTCTAGCTTCTCGACCGTTGCGTTGCTTCTCTTCTCGCTCTTATTTGCGTATGTTAGCCACCATATATGCTTAGTGCTTGATGTAGCTCCACCTCATTACCTTCTTCTTCCCATAAGCTTAAATAGTCTTGATCTCACGGGTGTGAGATTGCTGAGTCCTCGTGACTCACAAATACTTCCAAACAGTTGCAGGTACCGATGATACCAGTGCAAGTGATGCAACCGAGCTCAAGTGGGAGCTCGATGAAGATCTTGGTCATTGTTTTGTGTCTTTTCCGGATGATCAGTAGTGGAGCCCAGTCGGGACGATCGTGGATCTAGCATTTGGGGTTGTCTTCGTTTATTTTGGTTCCGTAGTCGGACCTTGATTGTATTCTGGATGATGTATTTTTAACTTGTATTTGTGTGAAGTAGCGATTGTAAGCCAACTCTTTATCCCTTTCTTATTCAGTACATGGTATTGTGTGAAGATTACCCCTCTTGCGACAAACCTACCATGCGGCTATGCCTCTAAGTCGTGCCCCAACACGTGGGAGATATAGCCGCATTGTGGGTGTTACACGTTGAGCATGAACATTATATATGGATCTTGTTTGATGCGAGACGGTTATTCATTTAAATCATAGAATAATGATTGTTCTATTTATATAAGTAATATATTTTATGGTCACGCACCCTTGATGAGTGGTCTGTTTTTGTTGAATCTCGATCGTAGTGATACACATATTCATATTATTGATGCCAAAAGATGCAAAGTTAATAATTATAGTGCAACTTATTTGTGGCACTGCCGTTTAGGTCATATTGGTGTAAAGCACATGAAGAAACTCCATGTTGATGGGATTTTGGAATCACTTGATGCTTGCGAACCATGCCTCATGGGCAAGATGACTAAGACTCCGTTCTCCAGAACAATGGAGCGATCCATTGACTTATTGGAAATAATACATACTGATGTATGCGGTCCGATGAGTGTTGAGGCTCGCGGCGGGTATTATTATTTTCTGACCTTCACAAATGATTTGATCAGATATGGGCATATCTACTTAATGAAACACAAGTCTGAAACGTTTGAAAAGTTTAAAGAATTTCAATGGAAAATCATCGTAACAAGAAAATAAAGTTTCCATGATCTGATCGCGGAGGCGAATATTTGAGTTACGAGTTTGGTCTTCATTTGAAACAATGTGGAATAGTTTCGCAACGCACGCCACCTAGAACACCACAACATAATGGTGTGTCCGAATGTTGTAACCGTACTTTATTAGATATGGTGCGATCTATGATGTCTCTTACCGATTTACCGCTATCATTTTGGTGTTATGCTTTAGAGACGGATGCATTCACGTTAAATAGGGCACCATCTAAATCCGTTGAGACGACACCATATGAACGGTGGTTTAGCAAGAAACCTAAGCCATCGTTTCTGAAAGTTTGGGGTTGCGATGCTTATGTGAAAAAGCTTCGGCCTGATAAGCTTGAACCCAAATCGGAGAAGTGCGTATTCATAGGATACCCAAAAGAAACTGTTGGGTACACCTTCTATCACAAATCCCAAGGCAAGATATTTGTTGCTAAGAATGGATCCTTTCTAGAGAAGGAGTTTTTCTCGAAAGAAGTGAGTGGGAGGAATGTAGAACTTTATGAGGTAATTATACCTTCTCTCGAGTTTGAAAGTAGTTCACCACAGAAATCAGTTCCAGTGATGCCTACACCAATTAGTGAGGAAGTTAATGATGATGATCATGAAACTTCAGATCAAGTTACTACCGAACCTCGTAGGTCAACCAGAGTACGTTTCGCACCAGAGTGGTACGGTAATCCTGTTCTGGAAGTCATGTTACTACACCATGACGAACCTACGAACTATGAGGAAGCGATGATGAGCCCAGATTCTGCGAAATGGCTTGAGGCCATGAAATCTGAGATGGGATCCATCTATGAGAACAAAGGGTGGACTTTGGTTGACTTGCCCGATGATCGAGAAGCCATAGAAAATTAATGGATCTTCAAGAAGAAGACTGACGCTGATGGTAATGTTACTGTCTACAAAGCTCGACTTGTTGCAAAAGGTTTTCGACAAGTTCAAGGAGTTGACTACGATGAGACCTTGTCACCCGTTGCGATGCTTAAGTCTGTCCGAATCATGTTAGCAATTGCCGCATTTAATGATTATGAACTTTGGCAAATGGATGTCAAAACTGCATTCCTTAATGGATTTCTTAAAGAAGAGTTGTATATGATGCAACCAGAAGGTTTTATCGATCCTAAAGGTGCTAACAAAGTGTGCAAGCTTCAACGATCCATTTATGGACTGGTGCAAGCCTCTCGGAGTTGGAATATATGCTTTGATAGTGTGATCAAAGCATATGATTTTATATATACTTTTGGAGAAGCCTATATTTACAAGAAAGTGAGTGGGAGCTCTGTAGAATTTCTAATATTATATGTGGATGACATATTGTTGATTGGAAATGATATAGAATTTCTGGATAGCATAAAAGGATACTTGAATAAGAATTTTTCAATGAAAGACCTCAGTGAAGCTGCTTATATATTGGGCATGAAGATCTATAGAGATAGATCAAGACGCTAATTGGACTTTCACAAAGCACATACCTTGATAAAGTTTTGAAGAAGTTCAAAATGGATCAGTCAAAGAAAGGGTTATTGCCTGTCTTACAATGTGTCAAGTTGAGTCAGACTCAATGCCTGACCATTGCAGAAGATAGAGAGAAAATGAAAATCATTCCCTATGCCTCAGCCATAGGTTCTATCATGTATGCAATGATTTGTACCAGACCTGATGTGTGCCTTGCTATAAGTTTAGCAGGGAGGTACCAAAGTAATCAATGAGTGGATCACTGGACAGCGGCCAAGAACATCTTGAAATACCTGAAAAGGACTAAGGATATGTTTCTCGTTTATGGAGGTGACAAAGAGCTTGTCGTAAATGGTTACGTCGATGTTAGCTTTAACAGTGATCCGGATGACTCTAAGTCGCAAATCGGATACATATTTATATTGAATGGTGGAGCTATCAGTTGGTGTAGTTCCAAGCAGTGCGTCGTGGCGGGATCTACATGTGAAGTGGAGTACATAGTTGCTTCGGAAGCAGCAAATGAAGGAGTCTGGATGAAGGAGTTCATATCCGATCTAGGTGTAATACCCAGTGCATCGGGTCCAATGAAAATCTTTTGTGACAATACTTGAGCAATTGCCTTAGCGAAGGAATCCAGATTTCATAAGAGAACCAAATACATCAAGAGATGCTTCAACTCCATCCGTGATCAAGTCAAGGAGGGAGACATAGAGATCTGCAAAATACATACGGATCTGAATGTTGCAGACCCGTTGACTAAGCCTCTTCCATGAGCAAAACATGATCAGCACCAAGACTCCATGGGTGTTAGAATCATTATAATGTAATCTAGATTATTGACTCTAGTGCAAGTGGGAGACTGAAGGAAATATGCCCTAGAGGCAATAATAAAGTTATTATTTATATTTCCTTATATCATGATAAATGTTGTTATTCATGCTAGAATTGTATTAACCGGAAACTTGATACATGTGTGAATACATAGACAAAACAAAGTGTCCCTAGTATGCCTCTACTTGACTAGCTCGTTAATCAAAGATGGTTAAGTTTCCTGACCATAGACATGTGTTGTCATTTGATGAACGGGGTCACATCATTAGGAGAATGATGTGATGGACAAGACCCATCTGTTAGCTTAGCATAATGATCGTTAAGTTTTATTGCTATTGCTTTCTTCATGACTTATACATATTCCTTTGACTATGGGATTATGCAACTCCCGAATACCGGAGGAACACCTTGTGTGCTATCAAACGTCACAACGTAACTGGGTGATTATAAAGATGCTCTACAGGTGTGATGGTCTGGCTTATTAGGGATGATAGACTACTCATATCAATAAGGAATTCCTTCTTTTCCGGGAGCCCATTCGGACAAAACTCCAACGTTAAGCGTGCTCAGCTTGGAGTAGTGTCAAGATGGGTGACCAACCGGGAAGTTGCTCCCAGGTGCGCACGAGTGAGGACAAAGTGCGCAGAAAAGACTAGTATTGATCTGTGGGGCCAGTCTAGATCCCCGCCAGGAGTAACGACCACCGGCGGGTGTGTCCGGGGCGTTACAAGTTGGTATCAGAGCCGACCCTTGCGGTTACACAGATGGTTGTGGACAGGTGTGTGGTCATGTTGTTCATGACGTTTGTGACCCGTCATGGCACTCGACATGGCACATGTACCAGACTGGAAGCACAGACGTTTGTGCCAAGAGGGAACGTTCCTGTGGCCCGACGAGGACGTCGGTTCCTCTGAGTGGGGTGTATGTGATGGTATGGCTTATTAGGGATGATAGACTACTCATGTCAATAAGGAATTCCTTCTTTTCCGGGAGCCCATTCGGACAGAACTCCAAAATTAAGCGTGCTCAGCTTGGAGTAGTGTCAGGATGGGTGACCAACCGGGAAGTTGCTCCCGGGTGCGCACGAGTGAGGACAAAGTGCGCAGAAAAGACTAGTATTGATCTATGGGGCCAGTCTAGATCCCGCCAGGAGTAACGACCACCGGCGGGTGTGTCCGGGGCATTACAATAGGTGTCTCTAAAGGTGTTTGTTGGGTTGGCATAGATCGAGATTAGGATTTATCACTCCAAGTATCGGAGAGGTATCTCTGGGCCCTCTCGGTAATGCACATCATGATAAGCCTTGCAAGCAATGTGACTAATGAGTTAGTTGCGGGATGATGCATTACGGAACAAGTAAAGAGACTTGCCGGTAAGGAGATTGAACTAGGTATGAGGATACCGATGATCGAATATCGGGCAAGTAACATACCGATGACAAAGGGGATTACGTGTGTTGTTATTGCGGTTTGATCGATGAAGATCATCGTATAATATGTAGGAACCAATATGAGCATCCAGGTTCCGTTATTTGTTATTGACTGGAGATGTGTCTGGTCATGTCTACATAGTTCTTGAACCCGTAGGGTCCGCACGCTTAACATTCGATGACGATTTGTATTATGAGTTACATGTTTTGGTGACCGAAGATTGTTCGGAGTCCCGGATGAGATCATGGACATGACGAGGAGTCTCGAAATGGTCGAGAGGTAAAGATTGATATATTGGACGATGGTATTCGGACACCGGGATGGTTTCGGAGTGGTTCGGGTATTTTTCAGAGTACCGAGGGGTTACCGACCCCCCGAAAAGTAATGGGCCTACATGGGCCATAGTGGAGAGGGGAGGCAGCCCACAAGGGGTGGTCGCGTCCCCCTCCCATGGGGAGTCAGAATTGGACTAGGGGAGGGGGCGTGCCCCCCTTTCCTTCTCCTCTTCTCTCTCCTACCCCTTTCCCCCTCCGGAAGAAGGAAGGGGGAGGCCGAATTGGACATGGAGTCCAAGTCAGTTTCCTCCCCCTATAGGGCGCCCCATGGCCGGCCTCCTCCCTCTCCTCCTTTATATACGGGGGCAGGGGCACTCCAAAGCACATCAATTGTTCTCTTAGCCGTGTGCGGTGCCCCCCTCCACAGTTTACTCCTCCGGTCATAGCGTCGTAGTGCTTAGGCGAAGCCCTGCGTGGATCACATCACCATCACCGTCACCACGCCATCATGCTGACAAAACTCTCCCTTGACCCTCTGGTGGATCAAGAGTTCGAGGGACGTCATCGAGCTGAACGTGTGCTGAACTCGGAGGTGCCGTACGTTCGGTACTTGATCGGTTGGATCGCGAAGACGTTCGACTACATCAACCGCGTTAAAACTAACGCTTGTGCTTTCGGTCTATGAGGGTATGTCGACACACTCTGCCCCTCTCGTTGCTATGCATCTCCTAGATAGATCTTGTGTGATTGTAGGAATTTTTTTAAAATTGCATGCTACATTCCCCAATAGCTTACCTGTGATTTCTGGTTGTACCGGGGAGAGGAGCGGTTGTACCGCTGCAGTGTAAAATCTGCTATTATGGTTGGTTTTTAGGGTTTCCAATATAAAGGGGGTTTCTTCCTCCTACCCCCTTACCTCTTGCCTCTCTCTCTCCACCATTAATGCCCTTCAAGCTTTCTTGCCCGATCTCTCTCTCTAGCCACTCAAACTTGTTGATTTGCTAGGGATTGAAGGAGGGGACCTAGATCTACACTTCCACCAAAGGATATTTGATTCCCCATACTTTCTTGTGTAGATTTTGTTACTCTTGGGTGTTTGAGCACCCTAGACAGTTGAGGTCACTTCGGAGCCATATTCCATTGTGGTGAAGCTCCGTGGTATCGTTGGGAGCCTCCAATTAAGTTGTGGAGATTGCCCCAACCTTGTTTGTAAAGGTTCGGTCGCCGCCTCCAAGGGCACCACTAGTGGAATCATGACATCTCGCATTGTGTGAGGGCGTGAGGAGAATACGGTGGCCCTAGTGGCTTCTTGGGGAGCATTGTGCCTCCACACCGCTCCAACGGAGACGTACTTCCCCCAAAGGGAAGGAACTTCGGTAACACATTCTCGTCTCCACCGGCACCACTTGTGGTTATCTCTTCCCTTTACTTGGTGCAAGCTATTATTGTGTTGTACTTTGCTTGCACTTGTTGTTGTTGTTGTTTGCATCTTATAGGTTGTTCACATAGTTGCACATCTAGTCAACCTATTTGTTGTTAAACTTAATTTGTTAAGAAAAGCAATTGATAGTTGCCTATTCACCCCCTCCTCTAGTCAACCATATCAATCCTTTCACCATCAGTTTCAAAATATAAGTGGTATTAGTTTTTTAGGAAGTCGAATTTCTTTAACTCTGACCAAGTTCAGAGACAAAATATCGACATCCATAATATTAAACTAAATAAGTACGTAAATTCATTTCATGATGAATCTTAAAATACCGATTTGATATTATAGATTTTGATACATTTCTCTATAAATTTGATCAAAGGTAAAAGGTTTGACTTTTCAAAAAAGTAATATACCTTATATTTTAAAACAGGGTGAATTTTTTAAGAACCCCAACAACACCAACGGCACTGCAAAGCGCACCCAACACTTCTAGTCTAATACCAAAGCAGAATGGCTTCAAGATTTTTTATGAACTTAAAAGGCCAATTCTATCTATCCTTATGAACTGTGACAATCAGACAACCACTGTCAAAGTAACCAACTCAAAGGACAACATGTAATCCATAAATCATATAAGAAGAAGACTGAAATTTGTGAGACATCTAAGAAACTTCGAAGTGACAGCGTTGGATTACATCCAATTGGCTAAAAAACTGGCAGATCCATTCATAGAAGGGCTATTTGTGATACATAAAGTAGCGGGATAGATGGGTATAACACCCACATGAGCATCCATGATGGTAATCCAACCTATTTGATTGAAAATCCTGTAAAGTAGGACCTCGAATAACAAGCTACAGATTAACTAGAGAGTAACTTTACTACCCACTCCGTCGAAGATGCACCACTCTCACAACCTGTATGGTAGGTTGACTTTGTCTTAATGTATTCTGATGATTGTATAAGCAAGAAACTGTCCTACACTAATCTTTGGAAGAACACATCTATATGAGCTCGATTGTTAATCATAGTCTATGAAATAGGATGATCTTCAGTAAGATCATGAATAGACTAGGAGTGTGGCTAATATGCTCCACCCATGGGGTCAATCTTCAGCAACCTAGTACCAATAAGACAATTTGTAAAAGTTCTTTCTGTCAAACTGAAATTCAAGGCATACTCCATTTTTCAGTTGTGGAGTAGTGTAGCAATGTGCTTTAGGTGGCTGTTCAACTTAACTAGTCCCGAGTGAAAAATACTTGTTTAAAACGAAGGAAAACACAATGTGCCTTCGACATAAGGTGGGGATTATTGAATTATAGATGGGCTTTAGGCCCATATACAGATAATTCCTCGAAAATCTCAAAGGCACATGTGGCGTTTCATGACATGGTGAAAAATTTACGGAAAAACTAACGCACACACGTGCGGGTGTTTGCACATCGCCCACACGCCTCCATCATCACTCATTTTGTCACATATGAACAAATGACATCAGCAGAAATCTTTTTGATTTTTGGCTTAAAAATGTTTCATCTCCTAATTAGAAAAGCGAATTAAAAATCCGTTTTCACCATTAAATCCGTCTCGACGAGATCTTCAAAACTATACCCCATGTTGATATGTTTCAACGAATTTTTTTTTGCCCAAAAGTTGTCATGATGTTTACACTGTAGTTGCCATAGTGCTTAAACTAAAGTTGCCATGTTGCAATTTTAGTTTGTAGATCATGTCAATTTTAATTTTTTGATAATGGCAATTTCAGTACTTTCACCATGAAAATATTTTTTTGTATGAACCATGGCAATTTTAAGTGCATGTATCATGGCAATTTTAGTTTATGGTGCATGGTAAGTCTAGTTTCTTAATTTCACGTTTTATAATATGTCAAAATTTACTTTTAAATGTAGAAGAAAATAGCTGAAACATATCAGGGCAACTTCAGTGTAAACATCATGGCAATTCATGTGCAATAGACAAGGCAAATTTTAACCAAAAAAATTTGTCGAAATATATTGATATGAGATCTAGTTTCGAAGATCTCGTCGCGAGGGATTTAATGATGAAAACGGATCTTCAATCGAATTTTTCATTTAAGAGATAAAACATTTTAAAAACAGAAAATCCAAAAAGACTTTCATATGCATGCATGCGGTGACATGACGTAGTCTGTGTGTTATAGGGAGTGTGAGCGGGTTTAGCTCCCACCACACGTGTGGACGTTAGCGTTGTCCAAAATTTAGTATCACCCTAAAAGTGGAGAAGAGTTAAGACCAACATATAAGCGATTATGTTCCACGTCCTATTGAAGCATGAAGATAAGTGACACATTTGTGCTTCTCCTTCACCACCCGCCTCACCACGCTTGCCCGTCCAAGACTTCCTTTTTCGTGAACAGCCAAACTGAGACCTATATGGCATGTGCGGTTTATGTTTTTCCAGTTGAAATGAATAACTAATTGGTAATTAATTATGATCAACTATGGACATGTCACGAGCATCGTATCTGAGCCGTTCGGATCATGAGTTATTACAGACTCGGTTGTGGCCTAGCCATCACCGGAACAAATCGCATCTGCTCAACCTTCTCGAGCACAAGCTGGTGTTGCTTCTGGCTTACTCCCTCCCACGACCATGTGCACGGTTGTCCGGAGAGTAGGCCATCTTTTATGAGAGCATCTTTAATAGCATGTGTATATTTGGATGTCTATATATTCATATAGACAATGGTCTAAAAAGATTCCTTTATATACACGTCCAGTTTTGCATTAGAACGTCTATATACGGGGACCATGACAGGTGGACCGTCACTGAGGAGAGGAAGAAATCAGGACTACAGCTGAATTTAGACGATGCCTTCACAATGTCCATGCGTGAACATTGTCGAGGTCGATTTAGAGGATGTGTATATTTGGACGACTATATAGACAAGCTGTTGAACGCTTGTTTTGGGCTCATATCGTGAAAAACGAGTATAGACATCCATATAGATAAACTATTGGAGATGCTCTGAGCATGCGCCGGGAGAAGGGGCCATAAGGTATTTGAGAACGTCTCGATGCAACTGCTTGTTATTGTTCGGTTACACCCACTACTCGACTACTTCCTTAACCTCTTCACTGGCGGCATGGATGACAACACGGACACCACGAACAAGAAGGTTGGTTCTGCCTCTGCCGCCGCCGCACTGACATTTCCTGCATGAGAGTAGGATGTCTTTATTTGTTCATATGATAGGCGTACATACTATTGTCATAGATTTACATGTTCTGTGTCTACTTGCTCACATGATTAGCTATCAGTGTGATAGTAAGCACTATTATCATGATTTATTTATGGATTAAATTATTTAGAAAATTAACATATCCAACACACATGTATACGACATAGTGGTTATGCTAAGCCTCGATCAAACAAAATCAAAGTCATTACAGACCGAACTTACATAGCTAACATCACCAAATTGAAGCAATGGAAATCTCCAAACCCATTAACTTCGGCGTACACATTTCCACCATAGAAAAGTGCATCCTTTTTTTATCATTACCAATTTGCGTCTCACCAACATCGAGACATCGTGTCTATGAGCATGGTTTATGCTTGGTGCAAGGTGATCAACGGTTTCCTATTTTCACTAGAACATTGCTTTCTTATAACATAGTTTATCTTGTTTTCCATAATCTATGTGCATATCAAATACACATCCGAATTGTTTTTGTTACATGGTGGGTGCTTCTTGTGCCAGCATTATTACTTGAGAAGGTTTCACGGGCTTTTTCTGCTACCCAAAATGGACGGTAATTCGTAGACCTAAACCTCCCACACCAACCGATCAAACCAGGGCAATTCAGACATTTTTTTTTTGTAAATGTAAAAGCTACATCCAGTGGAAGATCCAAAGTTTAGCAAACTCAAAGTGAAATATGGGATCTGCCACCTAAGTCTGCCTACTTGCTACCACAGGCTTAATGAAAGGGGAACTGCACCTCTGCAGATTATTGCAAAGCTGCCAGACGAACTGCAAAGCTTCAGAAGTTCAGGAATTTACCTAACATCCAATATTTCTTTACCATTTTTATGATATACAGAGCACTAGAAAAGAACATTGAAAGTGTTTATGTGCCATAACACAATATGCTTACCTACAATGCGAAATGTACAACAAATGTTGACACATTACCTGCGACGAGATTGCATACAATGTCGATCCAATTAGGATGCTGCAACAATGCAGCGAGGCAGGAAACCTATTACATATTCCCGCTTTGTTCTCTTTCATAGCAATCTCATGATGTGCTTATTGGCGTATCTCAATAACCACTTCTACTGATGCTTGTGTGTCTGAACTATTCTGTTGACCTCTGTGAGAATGATGAACAGGGAGGAGCCAGTCAGGTGCTGGATTAACAGAGTTCTCAGTGCGGGGGCGCACTTGAGGATTGCTACATGAAGGTGCTATGGCAGCTTTGCCGCTAGGCAACTCTTTCAACGAGACCCGGCATATTGGGCAAGTAGTCTGCTTCTGCAACCATAAGTCTAAGCAGGTACGGTGAAAGTTATGTTGACATGTCGGAATGATTCTTAGAAGCTCTTTCTCAGTGTATTCACCTAGACATATGGAGCACCTGTCAAAGCAAAACAACCGATCAAACAAGGGCATAGTTGAACAACACCCTAGGTTCAATAAGTTGAATAAAGAGAAGAACTGTTAAGAAAGAACTCATGTCTTGTGAGCTTCTAAACATTGGGCTGAGTTTGAGCTTGGTTGAGTCTATGCAAACAAGTTTGGAGGGCAATAGACTTGCTTGTGTAAAAACTTCTTAGGCCCCACTTGGAATGGGTGTAAATTTATACACTTGTATTTATTTTACAGGTGTAAATTACTGGTCAACACTTGTTTTTTGCCTAGAACGAAAACGACGGGACGGGGTGTGTATTCTAAACCGGCGAGAAATGGAGCAGAAACGCAAACCCCAACATGGCCTTAACAGTTCAACAATTTCATTGCTCCCCAGAGTTCCTGCACGCCCATTTACAGAAAGTGCATGATGCACTGTATCAAAACTTAGGTTTGGAAAATTGCTGTAATCTAATACCTCAGTATTCCAATGCCTCACAATGAACACTTTAGATTTTAAAAACCGCAGTTTTTCTCAATTATGTGTGAAATAAGCCATGTCTCGTTGGTTAGGATTGACGTGCTGCAGCCTGCCAGCCGGGTTCAGTCCTTGGATCGAGAGTTCGTGTGTCATATCTTCACAGCAATACCTGTTCAGTGGTAAACAATGGGGCGTGTGTGTGCATAGGTATGGTGGTTTAAGCGGGGCGGGTGTGTTAGCGCTGGTACTTGTAATTCAAATAAAAATTAACCATGTGTGTAGTGTAGTACACAATAAAGTTATGTAGACTTGCAACATTTCAATATCAAATTCATTTCTGGTATCAAGAACCAAATACGATAAAAGACACTTCACTTGCACTGATTAATACAGTGGATGGTTCACTACTATTTTTCGTACCGCACAGTATGGACAATTTTGATATTAAAAGTCTGCAGGTTTACACAGAAACAAAGTTTTGTGGATCACACATGATTGGTATTTTTTTTAACAAGACATTATTTATTTTGCAAACAGAAGGCGTGGGAACCCCTGGGCAGGAAAACACATTCCTTCCTCGAAGGACTAAGCAAAAACAAACTGGCATTATGAACTTGCTCTAGCTAACAGCAAGATTTCAAATTATTTTGTACATTTGTTACTCAGCTATGGAAGTATTCTTTCAGCATAAAACATGTCCTTCATAGCAGATCTTTGACCTGCACCCCCAGAAATGCATACACATTTTGCAGATACTTTCTCATGCTTTGGTTAATGAAATTACCAGGTAAGCTTCAAAATGCTCGGGGAGGGGAGGGGGGCCATAGGAACTGGTATATTGAATTGATAACCATGGGGCTAGGGACTATATGACAACAAAGAAAAGAAAAGACTCTTGTGACTTTCTAAGAGTCTCAGCATATGCATATCAGCAGTAATGTGGTTTCAATAACTCGCACATAACTGTTTAGAAACTATTCTGGATACCCGTATTTACAATAAGGTGATACTGCAACAGGGTCTACCAATTTCCATGTGACAAGCTACTTGGCCCACTGTTTGGATATTCCCATGAATCCCAGTGGCCAGACATTTCAGAGGTGGATGAAATTATATACATTACAGCAGAAAACAGTAAAGTTGGGTAATTGTCGGTTAATACAGATAGTTGCACTTACTGGGCATCATCCTTTGAATATAAAGCCTCAGAGTACTTCATAATAGGAATTGCAGCAATAACCAAAGGTTCCAACCCACAATTAGCATCCTCTACCTGAAAAAGTACGGCACTAACTTAAGTACGAAAGATAGTGATATGACATCTGCATTGACTACATCGCCTTGATTGTTCAAACTTGCATGTGAATTAAAAAAGTATTTGTTGAACATACACTAACAAGTAACACTTTTAGATGTAACAGTAAAGGAAAAAAAAAGGTAGTCAACTATGCGTACATAACTATAAACATAACAGCTATCTTTTTTCGCGAATACGCTAAGGATGCGTATCTTTCCATTGATAGAAGGGGAGTTGTACAGATGAGGTTGTGACAACGCACTATGCCATCTACACAAGGAAGGCATGGAAGTGGCCGCCGAGCAAACAGATGGGGTTGCTCATCCCCTCTACATCCTACCCTAGTTCTCCGGGATTATGTTACTGATCGCGTTGGCGCCGGCCCTAGCCCAGAGGCGCGAAACATAACAGCGATCACTACATTAACTTTCAAAAGGAGACACCTTGTACAACTGGGAAGAGCAACTTCATAAGAAATGTTTGTTCACTTGACATTTGCGAAAATAAAATTCTATACCAAGGAACAGAGAATACTCCATGTGCACTTAGTTATCAAGTTTACTAGAGACGATACCCCGCGCATTGCTGCGGGAATTGGATGCAGCTATTTCTACGAAAATTGGCAGTATAAAACTTTAGTATTTGGATTGGTGATATGAGAATCGAAACTAAAGGACATATAATTTATTATGTTTGATCATTATATAGTTGTAAAATATTTATTGAATATGAGTAGCATGCAAGCTACATGTTAAGGTGGGTCTTTTCCCATGCATAGTGTCAGGGTGAGTTGGCATAGTTGCATGTTGAGAGAACTAAATTTAGTGGGGCGTGCATGGTGGCATGGTGAGTTGGCATAGTTGCATGTTAAGAAAATTGAGTTAGTGGGGAACTATTTAGGTATATAGGATTCAAAAAGGGAGATGCCCAAAATTTTAACCCTAAAGAAACGAGGCTGAACTGACGGGTATCATCAAAGAGCATTGTTGAATTTGTATCCAAGCTAGCAAATTATCCAATAGATTATAGCTTAAAGACATCATACAAAATCTGGGATTTCTGTAGTTCCTTTAGTGCTCCCACCCTTTGGTGTTTCAGTTTCTAGCTTATTAGTATTTCCTTGTGGGACTACAAAACGCATTGGTTTTAGACTGTGAATTAGAATGTGATATCTTCTTCCTTCTTAAAATGTGCAAGGAATAAGGATCATGTAACTGTTATTTATATTTGGACCAGGGAATATTGTTAAGTTGCAGGCTTCTAGTCATACACAGACTAACTTGAAGCAGAAACAAAGATACAAGCTACGTATTGAGCAACTATTATTGGGGTAAAATGTAACCTCATGAATCTAACTAGAGCTCATCGCCTAGTCATTTAAACCTATTTACTTCTTTAAATGTGTAGGGACTAAGGATGATTTAACTGTTATTTGAACTTGGACCAAGGAATATTGCTACGTTGCAGGCTTGTAGTTATACACAGACTAATTGAAAGCTGATACAGAGATACTGTAAGGTATGCGATCAAGAGACAATTATTGGGGAAAGTGTAACCCTAAGAATCTAACTAGAGCTCATGGCCTATCACTAAAACAGAGGCACACAAATACCAGTCTAAAATGGGAGAAGACCAAAGTTAGCGAAATACATATAAGCTAAAGCTTTTGAATCTCTATTTTCTAATATCTATTAAAGTGGTCGATTATCAGATATACTAATATTTAAGACTTGGTATCAGTGCAATAGCCAAAAAGTACAAATTTAGTAAAAGGACTAATTAGCAATTTTTTTTTGGCTTGAACAGGAAAGGCACTCCCATGTGCCCATGAACACAGATATAAAATAGTACTCCTAGAATCTTCCTATTTTCATCACTAATAACTATATAAAAACAAAACATATACACTTCAGTAATAGCCAAAAATAAAAGGCACTGCTCATGTGCCCGCGAACAAAGAAATTGAGTATCGAATCTTCCTATTTTCAGTAATTATAAAAACAAAACATAGACACTTCAGTTATGTACGCGCTGTGGCACTAGCAAATACGTAGTTCATAGCAGCAGAATATCGATCGTTGTGGAGGCAGAGGAGCCATAGTAGGAGGGTATGACACGCACCGGGCGTTCGAGATCTGCTGGGAAGTCAACGTCAAAGTCCACCGGCGATGGGGCGCCATCGTCCGCGTCCCGGGCGCGGCAGCAGATGAACCGCGCGCAGACGAACGCGACGAAGGCGGCGGTCATGCCGAAGCCGAGCGCCGCGCTGAGGAGATTCATCCCCGACCCGAACATCATCGCTGCCCCCTCGCGGCCTCGCCTCCCCTCGCCTCGCGCCAGCGACACCAGGTCTCCCGCGCCCACGACGACGAGGGAAATCCCTACCGCTCGAACAGGCGGCCGCCGCTGCGGCGAATCGCGAGAGCGGTGAGGTTGGGGCAGGGGGTGCCCATTGGTCGGCGGGTCCCGCCCGCGGAGGCCGGAGGGTGGGTGGCGATCACGGTTTGTGATTGGCGTGGTCGCTTGACGGCGACGGACCGGCTACGGTGCAACTGCAGCGGAAGGGGGGCGGAGCGGTGGCCTGCGGAGGCTGGAAGAGCTGGTTGGTTGGTGGGAAGGTCGGGTGGGGAACTGCGAGGTGGCGGAATGCCGCAGCTGCTTTTGCTGTATCTTCGTTCTGCCGGAACGACGTGGGACCTGCGCCCGAGCAGCAAGCTGAAGCTGAGCATGATCGATGATGATTGCGTACATGTCAACATTAAAAAAAAAGGAGAAAAACTTTCCATCTATATTCATCAAATATCAGCGCAGTATAAAGAACACAAGATGTAGAAAATTTACATTCATGTTTGTAGACCACATAGCAACGACTATAAAAGCAACTTCAATGAGGAGACCCAAACAAAGGGTGATTTTGTTCATTTTTTGTCCGTTTAGGTCGATCGCCCGCCCGACGTCCGCCCTGTTTTAGATATAGGTCGGCAACGCGCCGACCCATATGTGCCGGCTTGGCCGGCTGGCCGCCCTATTTTACATTGATGAATTGCATTCAAACATATTGTCAAATAACATAGTTTAAACTGAATAAAATAGTACAGTTTTACAAGCCGAATACAAATAAAAATGTTTCACATAGTTTTGCAAACGAATAAAAGAAGATACATCTATTGGTTGCCAATATGAGCCCACATATACTCAACCAAATCATTTTGCAGTTGCACGTGAGTTTTCCAATCACGCATGTCATGATGAAATTGGATGAACTGTTCAAATATTGCCGCTCCTCCATGCTCAGGCACAACATTCTCACCCTGAAACTAAAACCCTTGATCGTACAGACGTTCCGGTCGCTTGTCTTCTACGATCATATTATGCATGATCACACAAGCAGTCATCGCCTCCCACAGTTTCTGCGTGCTTCAAGTATTACTAGGATACCGAACGCCATCGAGATTGCAAAATACCAAAGGCACGCTCGACATCCTTTCTAGCACTCTCTTGCTCTTGGGCAAATCTTTTCCTCTTCTCTCCGACCGGGTTGGGTATTATCTTGACAATAGTGGTCCACTGAGGATAGATACCGTCACCCAGGTAGTATCATTTGTCGTAGTTGTGGCCGTTGACAGTAAAGTTCACCAGTGGGTTGTTGCCTTCTGTTGGAAATATGCCCTAAAGGCAATAATAAAATGGTTATTATTATATTTCCTTGTTCATGATAATTTTCTATTGTTCATGCTATAATTGTGTTATCCGGAAATCGTAATACATGTGTGAATACATAGACCATAACATGTCCCTAGTGAGCCTCTAGTTGACTAACTCGTTGATCAATAGATGGTTACGGTTTCCTGACCATGAACATTGGATGTTGTTGATAACGGGATCACATCATTGGGAGAATGATGTGATGGACAAGACCCAATCCTAAGCATAGCACAAGATCGTGTAGTTCGTCTGCTAAAGCTTTTCTAATGTCAAGTATCATTTCCTTAGACCATGAGATTGTGCAACTCCCGGATACCGTAGGAATGCTTTCGGTGTGCCAAACGTCACAACGTAACTAGGTGGCTATAAAGGCACACTACGGGTATCTCCGAAAGTGTCTGTTGAGTTGGCACGAATCGAGACTGGGATTTGTTACTTCGTGTGACGGAGAGGTATCTCTGGGCCCACTCGGTAAGACATCATCAAAATGAGCTCAATGTGATCAAGAAGTTGATCACGGGATGATGTGTTACGGAACGAGTAAAGAGACTTGCCGGTAACGAGATTGAACAAGGTATAGGGATACCGACGATCGAATCTCAGGCAAGTATCATACCGGTAGACAAAGGGAATTGAATACGGGATTGATCGAATCCCCGACATCGTGGTTCATCCGATGAGATCATCGTGGAACATGTGGGAGCCAACATGGGTATCCAGATCTCGCTGTTGGTTATTGGCCAGAGAGATGTCTCGGTCATGTCTGCATGATTTCCGAACCCGTAGGGTCTGCACACTTAAGGTTCGGTGACGCTATAGTTGTTATGGGAAATAGTATGCAGTTACCGAATGTTGTTCGGAGTCTCGGACGTCACGAGGAGTTATGGAATGGTCCAGAGGTGAAGATTTATATATGGGAAGTCATCATACGGTCACCGGAAGTGTTCGGAGGTTTATCAGTATTATACCGAGACCACCGAAGGGGTTCCGGGGGTCCACCTGCCCCGGAGGGCCCTATGGGATGTATGTGGAAGGGAACCAGCCCCTAAGTGGGCTGGGTGCCACCCCCTAGGGCCCATGCGCCTAGGGTTGGGGGACCCTAAAGGGGGCGCCCCCCTTGGCTTGGGGGGCAAGCCCCCTCCCCTTGCCCCCCCCCCCCCCTCTAGATCTCATCTAGAGGGGCCGGCCCCCTTCCCCCTTCACCGTATAAATAGAGGGGTGGGGGAGGGTAGCAACACCACTTCCAAGGCGCAGCCCTCCCTCTCCTAACACCTCATCCTCCTCCGTTGAGCTTGGCGAAGCCCTGCCGGAGAACTGCGAGCTCCACCACCACGCCGTCGTGCTGCCGGAGTTCTTCCCTAACTTCTCCTTCCCCCTTGCTGGATCAAGAAGGAGGAGACGTCCCCGGGCTGTACGTGTGTTGAACGCGGAGGCACCGTTGTTCGGTGCTTAGATCGGAATCAACCGCGATCTGAATCGCTGCGAGTACGACTCCTTCATCTGTGTTCTTGTAACTCTTCCGTTTTGCGATCTTCAAGGGTATGAAGATACACTCCCCTCTCTCTCGTTGCTAGTCTCTCCATAGATTGATCTTGGTGATGTGTAGAAAATTTTTAATTTCTGCAACGATCCCCAACAGTGGCATCATGAGCTAGGTCTATGCGTAGTTTCTATGCACGAGTAGAACACAAGTTGTTGTGGGCGTTGATTTTGTCAATTTACTTGCCGTTACTAGTCTTATCTTGATTCAGCGGCATTGTGGGATGAAGCGGCCCAGACCGACCTTACATGTACGCTTACGTGAGACAGGTTCCACCGACTGACATGCACTAGTTGCATAAGGTGGCTAGCGGGTGTCTGTCTCTCCCACTTTAGTCGGATCGGATTCGATGAAAAGGGTCCTTATGAAGGGTAAGTAGAAATTGGCATATCACGTTGTGGTTTTTGCGTAGGTAAGAAACGTTCTTGCTAGAAACTCATAGCAGCCACGTAAAAACATGTAACAACAATTAGAGGACGTCTAACTTGTTTTTGCAGGGTATGCTATGTGATGTGATATGGCCAAAAGAATATGATGAATGATATATGTGGTGTATGAGATTGATCATGTTCTTGTAATAGGAATCACGACTTGCATGCCGATGAGTATGACAACCGACAGGAGCCATAGGAGTTGTCTAAATTATTTATGACCTGCGTGTCACTGAAAATGCCTTGTAATTACTTTACTTTATTGCTAACCATAGTAGTAGAAGTAATAGTTGGCGAGAGAACTTCATGAAGACACGATGATGGAGATCATGATGATGAAGATCATGGTGTCATGCCGGTGACGATGATGATCATGGCGCCCCGAAGATGGAGATCAAAATGAGCAAAATGATATTGGCCATATCATGTCACTATTTGATTGCATGTGATGTTTATCATGTTTTACATCTTATTTGCTTAGAACGACGGTAGCATAAATAAGATGATCCCTCACAATAATTTCAAGAAAGTGTCCCCCCTAACTGTGCACCGTTGCTAAGGTCCGTTGTTCCGAAGTACCACGTGATGATCGGGTGTAAGCCAGATTTACACACGCAATACACTTAGGTTGACTTGACGAGCCTAGCATGTACAGACATGGCCTCGGAACATGGAAGATCGAAAGGTAGAACATGAGTCGTATAGAAGATACGATCAACATGAACATGTTCACCGATGATGACTAGTCCGTCTCACGTGATGATCGGACACGTTCTAGTTGACTCGGATCATGTATCACTTAGATGACTAGAGGGATGTCAATCTGAGTGGGAGTTCATTAAATAATTTGATTAGATGAACTTAATTATCATGAACATAGTCTAAAACTTTGCAATATGTCTTGTAGATCAAATGGCCCACGCTAATGTTGCCCTCAACTTCAACGTGTTCCTAGAGAAAACCAAGCTGAAAGACGATGACAGTAACTACACGGACTGGGTCTGTAACCTGAGGATTATCCTCATAGCTGCCAAGAAAGCATATGTCCTTGAAGCACCGCTAGGTGAAGCACCTGTTTTCCCAGCAACTCAAGACGTTATGAACGCATGGCAGTCGCGTAGTGATGATTACTCCCTGGTTCAGTGCAGCATGCTTTACAGTTTAGAACCGGGGCTCCAAAAGCGTTTTGAGCAGCACGGAGCATATGAGATGTTCCAAGAGCTGAAAATGGTTTTCCAAGCTCATGCCCGGGTCGAGAGCTATGAAGTCTCCAACAAGTTCTATAGTTGTAAGATGGAGGAGAATAGTTCTGTCAGCGAGCACATACTCAAAATGTCTGGGTTGCACAACCGCTTGTCTCAGCTGGGAGTTGATCTCCCGGATGACGCGGTCGTTGACAGAATCTTTCAGTCGCTCCCACCTAGCTACAAGAGCTTTGTGATGAATTTCAATATGCAGGGGATGGAGAAAACCATTCCTGAGGTATATTCAATGCTGAAATCAGCGAAGGTGGAGATCAAAAAGGAACATCAAGTGTTGATGGTCAATAAAACCACTAGTTTCAAGAAAAGCAAGGGTAGGAAGAACTTCAAGAAGGAAGGCAAGGGAGTTGCCGTGCCCGGTAAGCAAGCTGTCGGGAAGAAGCCAAAGCATGGACCCAAGCCTGAGACTGAGTTCTTTTACTGCAAGGGAAACGGTCACTGGAAGCGGAACTGCCCCAAGTACTTAGCGGATAAGAAGGCCGGCAATACCAAAGGTATATATGATATACATGTTATTGATGTGCACCTTACCAGCACTCGTAGTAGCTCCTGGGTATTTGATACTGGTGTGGTTGCTCATATTTGTAACTCAAAACAGGAGCTGCGGAATAAGCGGAGACTGGCGAAGGACGAAGTGACGATGCGCGTCGGGAATGGTTCCAAGGTCGATGTGATCGCCGTCGGCACGCTGCCTCTACATTTACCTACGGGATTAGTTTTAAACCTCAATAATTGTTATTTAGTGCTAGCTTTGAGCATGAACATTGTATTTGGATCTCGTTTAATGCGAGATGGCTACTCATTTAAATTCGAGAATAATGGTTGTTCCATTTATATGAGAGATATGTTTTATGGTCATGCCCCGCTGGTCAATGGTTTATTCTTGTTTAATCTCAAACGTGATGCTACACATGTTCATAGTGTGAATACCAAGAAGTGTAAGGTTGATAATGATAGTCCCACATACTTGTGGCACTGCCGCCTTGGTCACATTGGTGTCAAACGCATGAAGAAACTCCATGCAAATGGACTTTTGGAGTCTCTTGATTATGAATCATTGGACACGTGCGAGCCATGCCCCATGGGCAAAATGACCAAGACTCCGTTCTCCGGAACAATGGAGCAAGCAACCAACTTATTGGAAATCATACATACTGATGTGTGCGGTCCAATGAGCGTTGAGGCTCGCGGTGGCTATCGCTATGTTCCCACCCTCAATGATGACTTGAGTAGATATGGGTATGTCTACTTAATGAAACACAAGTCTGAGACCTTTGAAAAGTTCAAGGAATTTCAGAATGAGGTTGAGAATCAACATGAGGAAAATAAAGTTCTTACGATCAGATCGTGGGGGAGAATATTTGAGTCACGAATTTGGCACACACTTAAGGAAATGTGGAATTGTTTCACAACTCACGCCGCCTGGAACACCTCAGCGTAATGGTGTGTCTGAACGTCGTAATCGCACTCTATTAGATATGGTGCGATCTATGATGTCTCTTACCGATCTACCGCTATCATTTTGGGGTTATGCTTTAGAGACTGCCGCATTCACTTTAAATAGGGCTCCGTCGAAATCCGTTGAGACGACACCGTATGAATTATGGTTTGGAAAGAAACCTAAGCTGTCGTTTCTGAAAGTTTGGGGATGCGATGCTTATGTCAAGAAACTTCAACCTGAAAAGCTCGAACCCAAGTCGGAAAAATGCGTCTTCATAGGATACCCTAAGGAAACTATTGGGTATACCTTCTACCTCAGATCCGAAGGCAAGATATTTGTTGCCAAGAATGGATCCTTTCTAGAGAAAGAGTTTCTCTCGAAAGAAGTAAGTGGGAGGAAAGTAGAACTTGATGAAGTACTGCCTCTTGAACCGGAAAGTAGCGCAGCTCAAGAAAATGTTTCTGTGGTGCCTGCACCGACTAGAGAGGAAGTTAATGATGATGATCAAAAAACTTAGGATCAAGTTACTACTGAACTTCGTAGGTCCACAAGGACACGTTCCACACCAGAATGGTATGGCAACCCTGTCCTAGAAATAATGTTGTTAGACAATGGTAAACCTTTGAACTATGAAGAAGCGATGGCGGGCCCAGATTCCAACAAATGGCTTGAAGCCATGAAATCCGAGATAGGATCCGTGTATGAAAACAAAGTATGGACTTTGACAGACTTGCCCGATGATCGGCGAGCCATAGAAAATAAATGGATCTTTAAGAAGAAGACGGACGCGGATGGCAATGTGACCATCTATAAATCTTGGCTTGTCGCTAAGGGTTATCGACAAGTTCAAGGGGTTGACTACGATGAGACCTTCTCACCCGTAGCGAAGCTAAAGTCTGTCCGAATCATGTTAGCAATTGCCACATTCTATGATTATGAGATATGGAAAATGGACGTCAAAACGGCATTCCTTAATGGTTTCCTTAAGGAAGAATTGTATATGATGCAGCCAGAAGGTTTTGTCAAACCTAAGAATGCTGACAAGGTATGCAAGCTCCAGCGCTCAATCTATGGGCTGGTGCAAGCATCTCGGTGTTGGAACATTCTCTTTGATGAGATGATCAAAGCGTTTGGGTTTACGCAGATTTATGGAGAAGCCTGTGTTTACAAGAAAGTGAGTGGGAGCTCTGTAGCATTTCTCATATTATATGTGGATGACATACTATTGATGGGAAATGATATAGAACTCTTGGAAAGCATAAAGGCCTACTTGAATAAGTGTTTTTGAATGAAGGACCTTGGAGAAGTTGCTTATATATTAGGCATCAAGATCTATAGAGATAGATCGAGACGCCTCATTGGTCTTTCACAAAGCACGTACCTTGACAAGATATTGAAGAAGTTCAATATGGATCAGTCCAAGAAGGGGTTCTTGCCTGTATTGCAAGGTGTGAGATTGAGCACGGCTCAATGCCCGACCACGGCAGAAGATAGAGAAAAGATGAGTGTCATCCCCTATGCCTCGGCCATAGGGTCTATTATGTATGCCATGTTGTGTACCAGACCTGATGTAAACCTTGCCGTAAGTTTGGTAGGAAGGTACCAAAGTAATCCCGGCATGGAACACTGGACAGCGGTCAAGAATATCCTGAAGTACCTGAAAAGGACTAAGGATATGTTTCTCGTTTATGGAGGTGACGAAGAGCTCGTCGTAAAGGGTTACGTCGATGCTAGCTTCGACACAGATCTGGATGACTCCAAGTCACAAACCGGATACGTGTATATTTTGAATGGTGGGGCAGTCAGCTGGTGCAGTTGCAAGCAAAGCGTCATGGCGGGATCTACATGTGAAGCGGAGTACATGGCAGCCTCGGAGGCAGCACATGAAGCAATCTGGATGAAGGAGTTCATTACCGACCTAGGAGTTATTCCCAATGCGTCGGGCCCGATGGCTCTCTTCTGTGACAACACTGGAGCTATTGCCCTGGCCAAGGAGCCCAGGTTTCACAAGAAGACCAGGCATATCAAGTGTCGCTTCAACTCCATTCATGAAAATGTTCAAGATGGAGACATAGATATTTGTAAAGTGCATACGGACCTGAATGTCGCAGATTCGTTGACTAAACCTCTTCCACGATCAAAACATGATCAACACCAGAACTCTATGGGTGTTCGATTCATCACAATGTAACTAGATTATTGACTCTAGTGCAAGTGGGAGACTGTTGGGAATATGCCCTAGAGGCAATAATAAAATGGTTATTATTATATTTCCTTGTTCATGATAATTGTCTATTGTTCATGCTATAATTGTGTTATCCGGAAATCATAATACATGTGTGAATACATAGACCACAACATGTCCCTAGTGAGCCTCTAGTTGACTAGCTCGTTGATCAATAGATGGTTACGGTTTCCTGACCATGGACATTGGATGTCGTTGATAACGGGATCACATCATTGGGAGAATGATGTGATGGACAAGACCCAATCCTAAGCATAACACAAGATCATGTAGTTCGTCTGCTAAAGCTTTTCTAATGTCAAGTATCATTTCCTTAGACCATGAGATTCTACAACTCCCGGATACCGTAGGAATGCTTTGGGTGTGCCAAACGTCACAACGTAACTGGGTGGCTATAAAGGCACACTATAGGTATCTCCAAAAGTGTCTGTTGAGTTGGCACGAATCGAGACTAGGATTTGTCACTTCATGTGACGGAGAGGTATCTCTGGGCCCACTCGATAAGACATCATCAAAATGAGCTCAATGTGATAAGGAAGTTGATCATGGGATGATGTGTTACGGAACGAGTAAAGAGACTTGCCGGTAACGAGATTGAACAAGGTATAGGGATACCGACAATCAAATCTCGGGCAAGTATCATACCGGTAGACAAAGGGAATTGAATACGGGATTGATCGAATCCCCAACATCGTGGTTCATCCGATGAGTTCATCATGGAACATGTGGGAGACAACATGGGTATCCAGATCTTGCTGTTGGTTATTGGCCAGAGAGATGTCTCGGTTATGTCTGCATGATTCCCGAACCTATAGGGTCTGCACACTTAAGGTTCGGTGACGCTAGAGTTGTTATGGGAAATAGTATGCAGTTACCGAATGTTGTTCGGAGTCCAGGATGAGATCTCGGACGTCACGAGGAGTTCCGGAATGGTCCGGAGGTGAAGATTTATATATTGGAAGTCATCATATGGTCACCAGAAGTGTTCGGGGGTTTATCGGTATTATACCGGGACCACCGAAGGGGTTCCGGGGGGTCCACCGGGAGGGTCCACCTGCCCGAAGGGCCCTCTGGGCTGTATGTGGAAGGCAACCAGCCCCTAAGTGGGCTGGGCGCCACCCCCCTAGGGCCCATGTGCCTAGGGTTGGGGGGTGAACCCTAAAGGGGGCGCCCCCCTTGGCTTGGGGGGCAAGCCCCCTCCCCTTGGCCACCGCCCCCCCTCTCGATCTCATCTAGAGGGGCCGGCCCCCTTCCCCCTTCACCCTATAAATAGAGGGGTGGGGGAGGGCAGCAACACCACTTCCAAGGCACAACCCTCCCTCTCCCAACACCTCCTCCTCCTCCGTTGAGCTTGGCGAAGCCCTGCCGGAGAACTGCGAGCTCCACCACCACGCCGTCGTGCTGCCTGAGTTCTTCCCCAACTTCTCCTTCCCCCTTGCTGGATCAAGAAGGAGGAGACGTCCCCGAGCTGTACGTGTGTTGAACGCGGAGGCGCCGTTGTTTGGCGCTTAGATCGGAATCAACCGCGATCTGAATTGCTGCGAGTATGACTCCTTCATCCGCGTTCTTGTAACGCTTCCGTTTCACGATCTTCAAGGGTATGAAGATACACTCCCCCCCCTCTCTCTCTCTCGTTGCTAGTCTCTCCATAGATTGATCTTGGTGATGCGTAGACATTTTTTAATTTCTGCAACGATCCCCAACACCTTCAGCAAGCCTAGCAAACACCGGCGAGCGCTGAAGCACGTTGATATCATTGTGTGATCCAACCATGCTAAAGAAAAAGTGTCAGATCCAGAGATCTTGAGACGCCACGGCCTCTAGTATGACAGTGCAAGCCATGACATGGCCCTTATACTGCCCTTGCCAAGCAGAAGGGCAGTTCTTTCACTCCCAGTGCATGCAGTCTATGCTGCCAAGCATACCTGGGAAGCCCCTACTAGCATTCATCGCCAAAAAAAGGGTTGTATCTTCAGCTGTCGGCTCTCTCAAGTACTCAGGGCCAAACACAGCAATAACAGTCTTGCAAAACTTATACATGGACTCTAGGCATGTAGACTCACTCATACGGACGTACTCGTCAATGAGATCACCGGTCACAGGGTCGGGCCCATAGTGGTGTAAACTGTGCTGCCTGCACAGGGCTCATAAATTTGGGGGGCCCCAAAAAATTTATATAGGCCCAGGGACTAGGAAGCTATCACGTACTCCTCGTGTTCGCTGGGCGCCTGGGCTATTGTGGCGTTCGCTCACGTCCGTGGATCGTTCCCTCAAAAAAAATAGAAAGATCCATTGATTGTGGGTGTGGGTGTGCATCACTCATGATTCCCATCCAGGATGCCAGCGGTTCCGGACTTCCAGTCCAGCGCCGCCTGACTCGCATCGTGACGATCGCATCCTACCGTCCCCGACTCCCGTCCCGAGCGCAGGTACCAGGCCGGACCTGCCTCCTGGCTCATGATTCCAGAACAAACCGAAACGGCGAACATAAAATCGACCCTCCATTCGTCTGCCTTCCAAGTTCCAACCCAGCCATATGCGATCGTTCTCCAATCCAGTGCCTGGTGAGTTGATCCTCCTTTTGTCTTTTGAATACTAATTACTATATCCTAACTAAATTTCTGATCGATTTTGGCTATTTAATCCTAACAAAATTTCGGCATGGATCTTTAGGCCTAGTGATTGCTTCTTTGACTCCTCGATCAACGATTGCTGTATAGACTAGGTGAGTTAGAATTAGCAATTTTTTATATTTTTAATAGTTCAATTTTATTTTATTCATCTTCGTACAGTTGCATTGGCAGAACAGAGCTTTTTCTAAATTTGAAGTTATTGAAGTCTTATACGTGTACTACTACGACGAAACAAAGACTTAATATTCATCCACAATAGCACTTGAAACGAAGTGTTGGAGAGGATTGATTATGATATCGTTGAAGATTTCATTTCAATGAATAATAAAAGAATGATGATGTTCAAATAAACACCATGCAACCTGGAGTTGGATAGGTATGTGATACGTCTCCAACGTATCTACTTTTCCAAACACTTTTGCCCTTGTTTTGGACTCTAACTTGCATGATTTGAATGGAACTAACCCGGACTGACGCTGTTTTCAGCAGAATTACCATGCTGTTATTTATGTGCAGGAGCAAACGTTCTCGGAATGACTTGAAACTTCATGGAGCCACTTTTCATAAAATAAGAAAAATACCTGCAAAAGATGAAGGCCAGGGGGGGCACTACCTTGCCACGAGGGTGGGGGCGCGCCCCCTACCTCGTGGGCCCCCTGTTGCGTCTCCGACTCCAACTCCAACTCCATATATTGAGTTTCAGGGAGAGAAAAATCAGAGAGAAGAATTCATCGTGTTTTATGATACGGAGCCGCCGCCAAGCCCTAAAACCTCTCGGGAGGGCTAATCTGGAGTCCGTTCGGGGCTCCGGAGAGGGGAATCCGTCGCCATCGTCATCATCAACCATCCTCCGTCACCAATTTCATGATGCTCACCACCGCGCGTGAGTAATTCCATCGTAGGATTGCTGGACGGTGATGGGTTGGATGGGATCTATCATGTAATCGAGTTAGTTTGTTTAGGGTATGATCCCTAGTGTCCACCATGTTATGAGATTGATGTTGCTATGACTTTGCTATGCTTAATGCTTGTCACTAGGGCCCGAGTGCCATGATTTCAGATCTAAACCTATTATGTTTTCATCAATATATGAGTGTTCTTGATCCTATCTTGCAAGTCTATAGTCACCTATTATGTGTTATGATCCGTTAACCCGAAGTGACAATAATCGGGATACTTACCGGTGATGACCGTAGTTTGAGGAGTTCATGTATTCACTATGTGTTAATGCTTTGTTCCGGTTCTCTATTAAAAGGAGGCCTTAATATCCCTTAGTTTCTGTAAGGACCCCGCTGCCACGTGAGGGTAGGACAAAAGATGTCATGCAAGTTCTTTTCCATAAGCACGTATGACTATGTTCGGAATACTTGCCTACATTATATCAATGAACTGGAGCTAGTTCTGTGTCACCCTAGGTTATGACTGTTACATGATGAACCGCATCTGGCATAATTCTCCATCACTACTGCATTGCCTACAAGCTTTCCATATATTGTTCTCCGCTTATTTACTTTTCCGTTGTCATTGCTATCATCACTACAAAATACCAAAAACATTACTTTTACTACTGTTACCTTTTGCTACCGTTATCACTACTATCATATTACTTTGCTACTAAACACTTTGCTGCAGATATTAAGTTTCTAGGTGTGGTTGAATTGACAACTCAGCTGCTAATACTTGAGAGTATTGTTTGGCTCCCCTTGTGTCGAATCAATAAATTTGGGTTGAATAATTTACCCTCGAAAACTGTTGTGATCCCCTATACTTGTGGGTTATCAAGACTATTTTCTGGCGCCATTGCCGGGGAGCATAGCTCTATTCTTTGAGTCACTTGGGATATATCTGCTTATCATTATGAAGAACTTGAGAGATCCAAAAACCAAGATGTATCCCTCAACTACGAGGGGAGGTAAGGAACTGCCATCTAGCTCTGCACTTGATTCACCTTCTGTTATGAGTAAGTTTGCGACACCTACACCTGCTTCTGCTATTCGTTCTGATATGTCGCATGTTATTGATGATGCCACTTCTGCTACGTCGCATGTTATTGATGATGCCACTTCTGCTATGCATGATACTTATGATGAAACTACCTCTATGCCTGATACTATTGTGCCACTTAGTGATTTTCTTGATGAACAAATTGCTAGGGCTAGAGAAATTGAAAATATTGAATCTGATGATACTGATGAAAGTGATGATGAAGAATCACTTGTAATTCCTAAGGGTTATGTTTTTGATCAAGAAGTTTCTTTTGTTATTCTAGCTTGCGAAAATAGAAATGAACTAAAAAGGTTATTAGCTAAATGGAGTAAGCAATCTCTAAGTGCTAGAATGAAACCTGACCCTGCTTTTGCTACTTCACCTATCTGTGTTACTGATAAGGATTATGAATTCTCTGTTGATCCTGATATAATTACTTTGGTTGAGTCTGATCCTTTTCATGGTTATGAATCTGAAATTGTTGTGGCACATCTTACTAAATTAAATGATATAGCTACCATGTTTACTAAAGATGAGAGAACTCGCTATTTTTACATCCTTAAAATATTTCCGTTCTCATTAAAGGGTGATGCTAAGATATGGTTTAATTCTCTTGATCCTGGTTGTGTGCGTAGTCCCCAAGATATGATTTATTACTTCTCTGCTAAATATTTCCCTGCTCATAAGAAATAAGCTGCTTTAAGGGATATATATAATTTTGTGCAAATTGAAAAAGAGAGTCTCCCACAAGCTTGGGGGAGGCTTCTACAATTACTTAATGTTTTGCCTGATCATCCTCTTAAGAAAAATGAAATACTTGATATCTTTTACAATGGACTAACCAATGCCTCCAGAGATTACCTGGATAGTTGTGTTTGTTCTGTTTTCAGGAAAAGAACACCGGATGAAGCTGAAATTCTATTGAACAATATGTTTACAAATGAAAATAATTGGACACCTCCGGAGCCAATTCCTGAGCCTATTCCTAAACCAACTCCGAAGAAGAGGGGTATTCTATTTCTCACTCCTGAAGATATGCAAGAGGCAAAGAAATCTATGAAAGAAAAAGGTATTAAAGCTGAAGATGTTAAGAATTTACCTCCTATTGAAGAAATACATTGTCTTAATTTACCGCCTGTTGAAGAAACATATAATCCAAATCCTTCTCCTATTGAAGAAACACATGGTCTTGATAACCCGACACAGGTAGTAAAGGTAAATTCTCTCTATAGATATGATAAAGCTGAAATCCCATTTACTAAGTTTACTAGCCCATGCTTAGATGAGTTTGATAAATTTATGGCTAAGCAAGAAGACTTTAATGCTTATTTTGGTAGACAATTGAAATACAATTCAAATATGCTTGAGCACTTGGGTGATTATATGGCTAATGTTAAAGGTGAACTTAAACTTATTAGTAAACATGCTTCTATGGTTACCACTCAAGTAGAACACGTGCTTAAAGCTCAAAATGATTTGCTCAATGAATTGAATAGTAAAGATAATGATTATGTCATTAGAGTGGCTACTAGAACTGGTAGAATGACTCAGGAACCTTTGTATCCTGAAGGCCATCCTAAGAGAATTGAACAAGATTCTCGGAGAAATAATATAGATGCACCTAGCTCTTCTAAGAAGAAGAAAAAGAAAAATGATAGGACTTTGCATGCTTCTAGTGATCCTATTGTTGAAACACCTGAGAATCCGAATGATATTTCTATTTCTGATGATGAAACACAATCTCGTAATGAACCTAAAACTAGTGGTAATATTAATGACAATGTTCATGATGATGCTCAACCTAGTAATGATAATGATATAGAAATTGAACCTGTTGTTGATCTTGATAACCCACAATCAAAGAATCAACGTTATGATAAGAAAGACTTTGTTGCTAGGAAACATGGTAAAGAAAGAGAGCCTTGGGTTCAGAAACCCATGCCTTTTCCTCCCAAACCATCCAAGAAAAAGGATGATGAGGATTTTGAGCGCTTTGCTGAAATGGTTAGACCTATCTTTTTGCGTATGCGATTAACTGATATGCTCAAAACCAATCCTTATGCTAAGTATATGAAAGATATCATTATTAATAAAAGAAAGATACCGGAAGCTGAAATTTCCACCATGCTTGCTAATTATACTTTTAAGGGTGGAATACCAAAGAAACTTGGAGATCCGGTGTACCAACTATACCATGCTCCATTAAAAGAAATTATGTTAAAACTGCTTTATGTGATCTAGGAGCCGGTGTTAGTGTTATGCCTTTCTCTTTATATCGTAGACTTGATTTGAATAAGTTGACACCTACTGAAATATCTTTGCAAATGGCTGATAAATCAACTGCTATACCTGTCGGTATTTGTGAGCACGTGCCTGTTGTAGTTGCAAACGTTACTATTTTAACGGACTTTGTTATTCTTGATATTCCCGAGGACGATAGTATGTCTATTATTCTTGGAAGACCCTTTTTGAATACTGCAGGGACTGTATTGATTGCACTAAAGGCAATGTCACTTTTCATGTTAATGGTAATGAGCATACGGTACACTTTCCGAGGAAACAACCTCAAGTTCATAGTATCAACTCTATTGGAAAAATTCCATCGATTATATTTGGAGGTTTTGAATTTCCTCTTCCTACTATCAAGAAGAAATATGATATTCTTATTATTGGGGATGTGCATATTCCCATTGAGGTAACATAGTGTTATTCGAAATTTCTCCGATTCCATGTTATTTGGAATGAATTCGTTAACAAGACTTGATCAACCTTGTTAGTGGATTCCTTTTGATGACCATGAGATGGATGAAACTAGAAGGCACAACCTTCTGTACCCCACTTTTACTTTCTGTTATTTATATTAAATAAAATAAAAATAAATATTTTTCTGTCTGTTATCTGATTAACCGTGCAACATAAAAATACCCCAAAAATAAAAGTTCTCCAAATGCCCTGAAATTTAAATATGATTTTTTCTAGAATATTTGAGAATATTTGGCACTGAGAACACAGCAGGGGAGTCAACCCCCTGCCTCGTGGGCCCACGGAGGCCCTCCTCCACTTATTCCTGCATCCACACACTTCTTCTTCCTCCCACAAACATGAATAACCAGCTCAAGCACGAGTTCTAGCTCATCTTGCTGCCATTTTTGATCTCCTTGCTCAAAGCACCTCTCACAAAACTGCTTGGGGAGATTGTTCCTTGGTATGTGACTCCTCCATTGGTCCAATTAGTTTTTGTTCTAGTGCTTTATTCATTGCAAATTTTTGCTGCTTAGGTGACCCTGTTCTTGAGCTTGCATGTCAAATTTATATGGTCAAAAGTAGTTCTGATGCATGATATAGGCCCTAGGCACTTGTAGGAGTAGTTGCTATCAATATTATTGAGTTTGGTTTACTTTTATTTTGAAATTACTAAAAAATTCAGAATTTTTCAGAAAATGATGAGGAGATTATTGAGGGACTCATCGAGCCAAAGGTCGAAGGAAAAGGCACCGAAGCCTAAGTATAATTTGCCGCGCACCATGGAGATTCGGGCGTGTGAATGGCCTTCTGATGATTTCTTGAGAGCAGCTGCTATCTATGAAGATTTTCATGAAATGGCTAGGAATGCAGGCCTCACCGCTTTCCTCCACGACCAATGCGATCAGTATCTCTTACTCACAAATACCTTTGTGCAAACTTTCATTTCCATTCTTGGAACTCGCCACCTACGGTGGAGTTTCATTTATATGATGAGCATAAGGAGATGTCACTTTTTGATTTCTGTCGGATTTGTTTAGTCCCTTTTGAGGGCAAGACAGAAGAAGCACATCGTGATGATGTGGAGGGATTTATTGATACTATCACTGTAGGGGAAACAAGGAAGGTTTCCGATTCATGAATCACTAACATACATTTTCGTGTTTTACGTTACTTTGCATTATTTGCTGGTCATTGCTTAATTGGTCGCGGAAACTGTGGAAACCTTAGTATCCCTGATATTATTATTTGATACGTCTCCAATGTATCTATAATTTTTGATTGCTCCATGCTATATTATCTACTGTTTTGGACATTAGTGGGCTTTATTATCCACCTTTATATTATTTTTGGGACTAACCTATTAACCGGAGGCCCAACCCAGAATTGTTGTTTTTTGCCTGTTTTAGGGTTTCGAAGAAAAGGAATATCAAACGGAGTCCAAACGGAATGAAACCTCCGGGAACGTGATTTTCTCATCGAATACAACTCAGGAGACTTGGACCCTACGCCAAGGCACGTAACAGGAGGCCACGAGGTAGGGGGCACGCCCTACCCTACCAGGCGCGCCCCCACCCTCATGGGCCCCCTGTTGCTCCATTGACGTACTTCTTCCTCCTATATACATCCACGTACCCCCAAACGATCAGAACAGGAGCCAAACCCTAATTCCACCGCCGTAACTTTTTGTATCCATGATATGCCATCTTGGGGCCTGTTCCGGAGCTCCGCCGGAGGGGGCATCGATCATGGAGGGCTTCTACATCAACACCATGGCCCCTCCGATGAAGTGTGAGTAGTTTATCTCAGACCTACGGGTCCATAGTTAGTAGCTAGATGGCTTCTTCTCTCTTTTTGGATCTCAATACAATGTTCTCCCCCTCTCTTGTGGAGATCTATTCGATGTAATCTTCTTTTTGCAGTGTGTTTGTTGAGACCGATGAATTGTGGGTTTATGATCAAGTCTATCTATGAACAATATTTGAATCTTCTCTGAATTCTTTTATGTATGATTGGTTATCTTTGCAAGTCTCTTCGAATTATCAGCTTGGTTTGGCCTACTAGATTGATCTTTCTTGCAATGGGAGAAGTCCTTAGCTTTGGGTTCAATCTTGCGGTGTCCTTTCCCGGTGACAGTAAGGGCAGCAAGGCACGTATTGTATTGTTGCCATCGAGGATAACAAGATGGGGTTTTCTTCATATTGCATGAGTCTATCCCTCTACATCATGTCATCTTGCTTGAGGCGTTACTCTGTTTTTAACTTAATACTCTAGATGCATGCCGGATAGCGGTCGATGAGTGGAGTAATAGTAGTAGATGCAGGCAGGAGTCGGTCTACTTGTCTCGGACGTGATGCCTATATACATGATCATGCCTAGATATTCTCATATTATGCTCAATTCTGTCAATTGCTCAAGAGTAATTTGTTCACCCACCGTAGAATACTTATGCTCTCGAGAGAAGCCACTAGTGAAACCTATGGCCCCCGGGTCTACCTTTATCATATTGTTCTCCTACTACTTTGCTATTTACTTTGTCTTTATTTTACTTTGCATCTTTATCATAAAAATACCAAAAATATTATCTTTATCATATCTATCAGATCTCACTCTCGTAAGTGGCCTCATAGGGATTGACAACCCCTATTTGCATTGGTTGCGAGGATTTATTTGTTTTGTGCAGGTACGAGGGACTTGCGCGTAGCCTCCTACTGGATTGGTACCTTGGTTCTCAAAAACTGAGGGAAATACTTACGCTACTTTGCTGCATCATCCCTTCCTCTTCGGGGAAAACCAACGCAGTGCTAAAAGAGGTAGCAAGAAGGATTTCTGGCGCCGCTGCCGGGGAGGTCTTCGCAAAAGTCAACATACCAAGTACCCATCACATACCCTTATCTCCCGCGTTACATTATTTGCCATTTGCCTCTCGTTTTCCTCTCCCCCACTTCACCCTTGCCGTTTTATTTGCCCTCTCTCTCTCTATCCTCCCTCTATTTTCCTCTTTTTGCCTGTTTGCTTTTTGTTTGCTTGTGTGTTAGTTTGCTTGCTTGTCACGATGGCTCAAGATAATACTAAATTGTGTGACTTCACCAATACCAACAACAATGATTTTATTAGCACTCCAGTTGCTCCTCTTACCGATGCTGAATCTTGTGAAATTAATGCTGCTTTGTTGAATCTTGTTATGAAAGATCCGTTCTCCGGCCTTCCTAGTGAAGATGCCGCTACCCATCTAAATAGTTTCGTTGATTTGTGTGACATGCAAAAGGAGAAAGATGTGGATAATGATACTATTAAATTGAAGCTATTTCCTTTTTCGCTTAGAGATCGTGCTAAAGCTTGGTTTTCGTCTTTGCCTAAAAATAGTATTGATTCATGGAACAAGTGCAAAGATGCTTTTATCTCTAAGTATTTTCCTCCCACTAAGATCATATCTCTTAGAAACGATATTATGAACTTTAAGCAACTTGATCATGAACATGTTGCACAAGCTTGGGAGAGAATGAAATTAATGATACGTAATTTCCCTACTCATGTTTTAAATTTGTGGATGATTATACAAAAATTTATGCCGGATTGAATTTTGCTTCTAGAAATCTTTTAGATTCGGCCGCGGGAGGCACTTTTATGGAAATCACTTTAGGAGAAGCTACTAAACTCCTAGATAATATTATGGTTAATTATTCTCAATGGCATACAGAAAGAATAAAAAGGTGCATGCGATAGAAGAAATTAATGTTTTGAGTGGAAAGATGGATGAACTTATGAAATTATTTGCTAATAAGAGTGCTTCTTCTGATCCTAATGATATGCCCTTGTCTACTTTGATTGAGAATAATAATGAATCTATGGATGTGAATTTTGTTGGTAGGAACAATTTTGGTAACAACGCGTATAGAGGAAATTTCAACCCTAGGCCTTATCCTAGTAATCCCTCTAATAATTATGGTAATTCCTACAACAATTCTTATGGAAATTATAATAAGATGCCCTCTGATTTTGATTCTAATATTAAAGAATTTATTACTTCGCAAAAGAATTTTAATGCTATGATTGAAGAAAAATTGCTTAAGATTGATGATTTGGCTAGGAACGTTGATAGAATTGCTCTTGATGTTGATTCTTTGAAACTTAGATCTATTCCACCTAAGCATGATATCAATGAGTCTCTCAAAGCCATGAGAATTTCCATTGATGAGTGCAAAGAAAGAACCGCTAGGATGCGTGCTAAGAAAGATGCCTTTATAAAAGCGTGTTCTTCTAGTTCCTATGAAAATAATGATGAAGATCTAAAAGTTACTCCCCTATTAAATCTTTGTTTTGCAATATGAATCTTGATAATGATGGGACTGAATATGATCCACCTTTACCTAGAAGGCGTTCCAAGAATTCTGAATCTTTTGATCTTGATGCTAAAATTGATAAAAGTGGGATTGAAGAAATTAAAACCCTAGATGTTGCTAAACCCACTATTATGGATTTCAAGGAATTTAACTATGAAAATTGCTATTTGATTGATTGTATTTCCTTGTTGCAATCCGTGCTAAATTCTCCTCACGCTTATAGTCAAAATAAAGCGTTTACTAAACATATCGTTGATGCCTTGATGCAATCTTATGAAGAAAAACTTGAATTGGAAGTTTCTATCCCTAGAAAACTTTATGATGAGTGGGAACCAACTATTAAAATTAAAATTAAAGATCATGAATGCTATGCTTTACGTGATTTGGGTGCTAGTGTTTCCATGATTCCAAAGACTTTGTGTGATTTGTTAGGTTTCCGTGATTTTGATGATTGCTCTCTAAACTTGCACCTTGCGGATTCCACTATTAAGAAACCTAATGGAAGAATTAATGATGTTGTTATTGTTGCAAATAGGAATTATGTGCCCGTAGATTTTATTGTTCTTGACATAGATTGCAATCCTTCATGTCCTATTATTCTTGGTAGACCTTTCCTTAGAACGATTGGTGCAATTATTGATATGAAGGAAGGAAATATTAGATTCCAATTTCCATTAAGGAAAGGCATGGAACACTTTCCTATCAAAAATATTAAATTACATTATGAATCTATTGTGAGATCCACTTATGGATTGCCAACCAAAGATGGCAATACCTAGATCTATTCTTGCTTGTTATGCCTACCTAGGGGCGTTAAACGGTAGCGCTTGTTGGGAGGCAACCCAATTTTATTTTTATTCCTTGCTTTTTGCTCCTGTTTAGTAATAAATAAATTATCTATCCTATGTTTTGGTTGTGTTTTTTGTATTTAATTAGTGTTTGTGCCAAGTAGAACCGTTGGGAAGACTTGGGGAAAGTCTTGTTGAACTTGCTGTAAAAAACAGAAACTTTAGCACTCACAAGAACTGCTGCCATTTTTATTTGGAAAGTGATATTTAGTTAATTATTTTTGAAGATGATTAATAGATAAATTCCTCACGTCCAGAAATTTATTTTAGAATTTTTGGGGTTCCAGATCTTGCGCTAGCTACAGATTACTACAGACTGTTCTGTTTTTGACAGATTCTGTTTTTCGTGTGTTGTTTGCTTATTTTGATGAATCTATGGCTAGTAAAATAGTTTACAAACCATAGAAAAGTTGGAATACAGTAGGTATGACACCCATATAAATAAATAATGAGTTCATTACAGTACCTTGAAGTGGTATTTTGTTTTCTTTTGCTAACGAAGCTCACGAGTTTTCTACCTTAAGTTTTGTGTTGTGAAGTTTTCAAGTTTTGAGTAAAGATTTGATGGATTATGGAACAAGGAGTGGCAAGAGCCTAAGCTTGGGGATGTCCATGGCACCCCCAAGATAATATAAGGACACCTAAAAGCCAAAGCTTGGGGATGCCCCGGAAGGCATCCCCTCTTTCGTCTACTTCTATCGGTAACTTTACTTGGAGCTATATTTTTATTTACCACATGATATGTGTTTTGCTTGGAGCGTCTTGTATTATTTGAGTCTTTGCTTATTAGTTTACCACAATCATCCTTGCTGTACACACCTTTTGAGAGAGCCATACATGATTTGGAATTTGTTAGAATACTCTATGTGCTTCGCTTATATCTTTTGAGTTATATAGTTTTGCTCTAGTACTTCACTTATATCTTTTAGAGCACGGTGGTGGATTTGTTTTATAGAAATTATTGATCTCTCATGCTTCACTTAGATTATTTTGAGAGTCTTAATAGCATGGTAATTTGCTTAAAATCCTAATATGCTTGGTATGCAAGATTAATAATAAAACTTTCTTATGAGTGTGTTGAATACTAAGAGAAGTTTGATGCTTGATGATTGTTTTGAGATATGGAGGTAATAATATCAAAGTCGCACTAGTTGAGTAGTTGTGTAATTGAGAAATACTTGTGTTGAAGTTTGCAAGTCCCGTAGCATGCACATATGGTAAATGTTATGCAACAAATTTGAAACATGAGGTGATATTTGAATGCCTTCCTTATGAGTGGAGGTCGGGGACGAGCGATGGTCTTTTCCTACCAATCTATCCCCTAGGAGCATGCGCGTAGTACCGAGGTTTTTGATGACTTGTAGATTTTTGCAATAAGTATGTGAGTTGTTTATGACTAATGCTGAGTCCATGGATTATACGCACTCTCACCCTTCCATCCTTGCTAGCCCCTTCGGTACCGTGCATTGCCCTTTCTCACTTTGAGAGTTGGCGCAAACTTCGCCGGTGCATCCAAACCCCGTGATATGATACGCTCTTTGACACATAAACCTCCTTATATCTTCCTCAAAACAGCCACCATACCTACCTATTATGGCAGTTCCATAGCCATTCCGAGATATATTGCCATGCAACTTTCCATCATTCCGTTCATCATGACACATTCATCATTGTCATGTTGCTTAGCATGGTCATGTAGTTGACATAGTATTTGTGGCAAAGCCACCATTCATAATTCTTTCATACATGTCACTCATGAGTCATTGCATATCCCGGTACACCGCCAGAGGCATTCATATAGAGTCATCTTTGTTCTAGTATCGAGTTGTAATCATTGAGTTGTTAATAAATAGAAGTGTGATGATTATCATTTTATAGAGCATTGTCCCAAGTGAGGAATAAAAAAAGAGAAAGGCCATAAAAAAGAGAAGGCCCAAAAAAATGAGAGAAAAAGAGAGAAGGGACAATGTTACTATCCTTTGCCACACTTGTGCTTCAAAGTAGCACCATGATCTTCATAGTAGAGAGTCTCTCATGTTATCACTTTCATATACTAGTGGGAATTTTTAATTATAGAACTTGGCTTGTATATTCCAACAATGGGCCTCCTCAAGTGCCCTAGGTCTTCATGAGCAAGCAAGTTGGATGCACACCCACTAGTTTCTTTTGTCGAGCTTTCATACATTTATAGCTCTAGTGCATCTGTTGCATGGCAATCCCTACTCCTTGCATTAACATTAATCGGTGGGCATCTCCATAGCCCATTGATTAGCCTCATTGATGTGAGACTTCCTCATTTTTTGTCTTCTCCACATAACTCCCCTCATTATATTCTATTCCACCTATAGTGCTATGTCCATGGCTCGCGCTCATATATTGCGTGAAAGTTTATAGGTTTGAGATTACTAAAGTATGAAACAATTGCTTGGCTTGTCATCGGGGTTGTGCATGATGATAGCATTCTTGTGTGATGAAAATGAAACATGACTAAACCATATGATTTTGTAGGGATGAACTTTCTTTGGCCATGTTATTTTGAGAAGACATAATTGCTTAGTTAGTATGCTTGAAGTATTATCATTTTTATGTCAATATGAACTTTTGTCTTGAATCTTTCGGATCTGAATATTCATACCACAATTAAGAAGAATTACATTAAAATTATGCCAAGTAGCACTCCGCATCAAAAATTCTGTTTTTATCATTTACCTACTCGAGGACGAGCAGGAATTAAGCTTGGGGATGCTTGATACGTCTTCAACGTATCTATAATTTTTGATTGCTCCATGCTATATTATCTACTGTTTTGGACATTATTGGGCTTTATTATCCCCTTTTATATTATTTTTGGGACTAACCTATTAACCGGAGGCCCAGCCCAGAATTGCTGTTTTTTGCCTGTTTTAGGGTTTCGAAGAAAAGGAATATCAAACGGAGTCCAAACGGAATGAAACCTTCATGAACGTGATTTTCTCATCGAATACAACTCAGGAGACTTGGACCCTACGCCAAGGCACGTAACAGGAGGCCACGAGGTAGGGGGGCATGTCCTACCCTACCAGGCGCGCCCCCACCCTCGTGGGCCCCCTGTTGCTCCACCGACGTACTTCTTCCTCCTATATATATCCACGTACCCCCAAACAATCAGAATAGGAGCCAAAACCCTAATTCCACTGCCGTAACTTTCTGTATCCACGAGATCCCATCTTGGGGCCTGTTCCGGAGCTCCGCCGGAGGGGGCATCGATCACGGATGGCTTCTACATCAACACCATAGCCCCTCCGATGAAGTGTGAGTAGTTTATCTCGGACCTACGGGTCCATAGTTAGTAGCTAGATGGCTTCTTCTCTCTTTTTGGATCTCAATACAATGTTCTCCCCCTCTCTTGTGGAGATCTACTCGATGTAATCTTCTTTTTGCGGTGTGTTTGTTGAGATCGATGAATTGTGGGTTTATGATCAAGTCTATCTATGAACAATATTTGAATCTTCTCTGAATTCTTTTATATATGATTGGTTATCTTTGCAAGTCTCTTTGAATTATCAGTTTGGTTTGGCCTACTAGATTGATCTTTCTTGCAATGGGAGAAGTGCTTAGCTTTGGGTTCAATCTTGCGGTGTCCTTTCCCGATGACAGTAAGGGCAGCAAGGCACGTATTGTATTGTTGCCGTCGAGGATAACAAGATGGGGTTTTCTTCATATTGCATGAGTCTATCCCTCTACATCATGTCATCTTGCTTAAGGCGTTACTCTATTTTTAACTTAATACTCTAGATGCATACTGGATAGCGGTCGATGAGTGGAGTAATAGTAGTAGATGCAGGCATGAGTCGGTCTACTTGTCTCGGACGTGATGCCTATATACATGATCATGCCTAGATATTCTCATAATTATGCTCAATTCTGTCCATTGCTCAACAGTAATTTGTTCACCCACCGTAGAATACTTATGATCTCGAGAGAAGCCACTAGTGAAACCTATGGCCCCCGGGTCTACCTTTATCATATTGTTCTCCTACTACTTTGCTATTTACTTTGTGTTTATTTTACTTTGCATCTTTATCATAAAAATACCAAAAATATTATCTTTATCATATCTATCAGATCCCACTCTCGTAAGTGGCCTCATGGAGATTGACAACCACTATTTGTGTTGGTTGCGAGGATTTATTTGTTTTGTGCAGGTACGAGGGACTTGCGCGTAGCCTCCTACTGGATTGATACCTTGGTTCTCAAAAACTGAGGGAAATACTTACGCTACTTTGCTGCATCATCCCTTCCTCTTCGGGGAAACCAACGCAGTGCTAAAAGAGGTAGCATTATTCTGCTCCATGGTTTATACAGTGATAACACTTTTAGTATGGGCGGTATTATTGCCAAACGGTTAAGTCTGAACCGTACCAAGGGGCCCATCTTTGGAGGCATCTATGCTTCACGCCTAGCTGCACATTTTAACATACCTTTTAGGCATTTTGAGAAGGAAGAAAAGGTGCTGCCACGTATTTATCTAGATTATAAAAGTATGGTGGCACATGATTTTATTGTTAATAAAAGGGCAGGAGAGCTTAAATATCAATTGTTCTTTAATAAACATCATCCTGAGACTATTACCCTGCCTACTCCTTCTTTGTTTGATTTATCTTCAGGCACGTACCTTGTTCTGTTGAAGGCTATTCAAGCCTACCGGAACCTTGCACCAGCCGAGGAGCCAGAGCCGGAACCACAAGTTGATTATTCACGACAGTCTAATTACCAGTGGGATCCGGAGATGATTGTCAGCCAGTGGCAATCAGAGCCTTCCTCTTCTTCATTGCAGTATGACCCCAGCTACTATTATGGATATCCACCAAGCCAGCCGTGGCCATAGACCAACTTAGGCCAAAAGCCTAAGCTTGGGGGAGTACATATTTCCCACCGACATTACATTTATGTTCACACACTCATTGCTAGATGTCGGTGCTCATACTTTTTCATTGTATCATCCATGCTAGTTTAATTTCCATTTTATGCTTTCTTCTTGTGTGTTTAATAAACCTTAAGAAAAACCAAAAAAAAATAGTTGTAGCTTTTAATCAGTTTAATTTCCATGCTTGTAGTAGTAATTAAAAAGAAAACCCAAAAATATTTCTTGTTCTTCTTTTGCTTGATGGGAGCTTTCCTGTGTAAATAGTTTTATTTCTTTTCTTTTCTTTGGGGGTCAATAGGAGAAGACCATGATTAAATTGTTGAAATGGCTCTTATATGCATTATTGTTTATCTGACAAAAGAGCCCATATTGCCGTGTCTTCTCCTGTTTATTGAATGCCTGCAGATTCCAGCTTAGTCCAATGCACATGCACTATTATTATTATTCACACTATTGGGTCGTGCAAGTGAAAGGAATTATGATGATATATGATGGACTGGCTGAGATGAGAAAAGTTGGTATGAACTCGACCTCTTTTTTTGTAAATATGATTAGTTCATCGTTCTTGATTCAGCCTATTATGAATAAACATGTTTGCAATGACAACTAGAGATCATAGTTTCTTGTGCCATGCTTGATTAGCTATGAGTTATAATGGTTTACCTTGCGTGCCAACATGCTATTAAAATGGTTATGATGTGGTATGATAGGGTGGTATCCTCCTCTGAATGATTTAAGTGACTTGACTTGGCGCATGTTCACGCATGTAGTTGAAACAAAATCAACATAGCCTTCACGATATTTATGTTCATGGTGGATTATATCCTACTCATGCTCGCATACGATGTTGATTAATTTTAATGCATGTTCATGACTGTTGTCGCTCTCTAGTTGGTCGCTTCCCAGTCTTTTGCTAGCCTTCACCTGTACTAAGCGGGAATACTGCTTGTGCATCGAATCCCTTAAACCCCAAAGTTATCCCACATGAGTCCACTATACCTACCTATATACGGTATCTACCTGCCGTTCCAAGTAAATTTGTATGTGCCAAACTCTAAATCTTCAAATAAATATCATGTTTTGTATGCTTGAATAGCTCATGTATCAACTAGGGTTGTCCGTATCTTCCATGTTAGGCGGGTTATTCTCAAGAGGAGTGGACTCCGCTCCTCACTCACGAGATAAATGGCTGGTCACCGGGATGCCCAGTCCCATGTTTTATGCAAACTAAATCAAAATAATTGCAAACAAAACTCCCCCTGGGACTCTTGTTAGTTGGAGGCACTCGTTGTTTCGAGCAATCCATGGATTGATGCTTGTTGGTGGAAGGGGGAGTATAAACTTTACCATTCTGTTTGGGAACCACCTATAATGTGTGTAGCATGGAAGATATCACCATCTCTTGGTTGTTATGTTGACAATGAAAGTATACCGCTCAAAATATTATTCACCTCTGTTTCAAAACCAAGCTCTGGAACCTCTACAAATCCCTACTTCCCTCTGCGAAGGGCCTACCTATTTACTTTTATGCTGAGTCATCATCCTCTTATTAAAAAGCACCAGTTGGAGAGCATCGCTGTCATTTGCATTCATTACTGTTAATTTACATTGAGTATGACTTGACTAGATCTCTTTTACCATGAATTACAATGTCTAGTCAGTCCTTGGTCTTTAAAGGTGCTCTGCATTTATGTTTTGCGGTCTCATAAAGGGCTAGCGAGATACCATCTTGTTATATCATATTATGATTGTTTTGAGAAAGTGTTGTCATCCGAGATTTATTATTATGGCTCGCTAGTTGATTGTGCTATTGATATGAGTAAACTTGAGACCTATGCATTATTGTGAATGTGGTTAGTTATAATCTTTGCTGAAAACTTGAATGTTGGCTTTACATATTTAAAACAACAAGAGCAAACAGAGTTTGTAAAAGTTTTTCTTTATCACTTTCAGTTTGTCAACTGAATTGCTTGAGGACAAGCAAAGGTTTAAGCTTGGGGCAGTTGATACGTCTCCAACATATCTACTTTTCCAAACACTTTTGCCCTTGTTTTGGACTCTAACTTGCATGATTTGAATGGAACTAACCTGGACTGACATTGTTTTCAGCAGAATTACCATGGTGTTATTTATGTGCAGGAGCAAACATTCTCGGAATGACCTGAAACTTCATGGAGCCACTTTTCAGAAAATAAGAAAAATACCTGCAAAAGATGAAGGCCAGGGGGCCCACCACCTTGCCACGAGGGTGGGGGCGCGTCTGTCCCCCTAGGGCGCGCCCCTACCTCGTGGGCCCCCTGTTGCGTCTTCGACTCCAACTCCATATATTGAGTTTCGGGAGAAAAAAATCAGAGAGAACAATTCATCACGTTTTACGATACGAAGCCGCCGCCAAGCCCTAAAACCTCTCGGGAGGGCTGATCTGGAGTCCCTTCGGGGCTCCGGAGAGGGTAATCCGTCGCCATCGTCATCATCAACCATCCTCCATCACCAATTTCATGATGCTCACTGCCGTGCGTGAGTAATTCCATCGTAGGCTTGCTGGACGGTGATGGGTTGGATGGGATCTATCATGTAATCGAGTTAGTTTTGTTAGGGTTTGATCCCTAGTGTCCACTATGTTCTGAGATTAATGTTCCTATGACTTTGCTATGCTTAATGCTTGTCACTAGGGCCCGAGTGCCATGATTTTAGATCTGAACCTATTATGTTTTCATCAATATATGAGTGTTCTTGATCCTATCTTGCAAGTCTATAGTCACCTATTATGTGTTATGATCCGTTAACCCCGAAGTGACAATAATTGGGATACTTACCGGTGATGACCGTAGTTTGAGGAGTTCATGTATTCACTATGTGTTAATGCTTTGTTCCGGTTCTCTATTAAAAGGAGGCCTTAATATCCCTTAGTTTCCGTAAGGACCCCGCTGCCATGGGAGGGTAGGACAAAAGATGTCATGCAAGTTCTTTTCCATAAGCACGTATGACTATGTTCGGAATACATGCCTACATTATATCAATGAACTGGAGCTAATTCTGTGTCACCCTAGGTTATGAATGTTACATGATGAACCGCATCCGGCATAATTCTCCGCACTACTCCAATGCCTACGAGCTTTCCATATATTGTTCCCCGCTTATTTACTTTTCCGTTGTCATTGCTATCATCACTACAAAATACCAAAAACATTACTTTTACTACTGTTACCTTTTGCTACCGTTATCACTACTATCATATTACTTTGCTACTAAACACTTTGCTGCAGATATTAAGTTTCCAGGTGTGGTTGAATTGACAACTCAGCTGCTAATACTTGAGAGTATTCTTTGGCTCCCCTTGTGTCGAATCAATAAATTTGGGTTGAATACTTTACCCTCGAAAACTGTTGCGATCCCCTATACTTGTGGGTTATCAGTATGATTTTTATATATCCAATTGTGTTTTGTAAGACATTATATCATATACATTACAATTACTCGTTAGTTTTTTCTAGTAAAATAGGGCCCCGTTTTTAGTTTCGCACAGGGCCTTGGATTTTGTTGGCCCGGCCCTGACCGGTCACTCTGTATGCAAGCATTCGGATGGCGGCAGTGCATTTCTGATAAGAGGAGAGACCAATCTTGCCGATGGCATCCTCTTTGCACTCGAAATAGTCATCATAGCCGACCGCCCCCTCTCTAATACGGTTGAAAAGGTGCCTACTCATACGGAAACGGTGGCGGAATTTTTGATGTTTGAACAACGGGTTTGTTGTATCAAAGTAGTCCTTCCAAAGAAGGAAATGCCCGCTCTCTCGGTTGCGATTCAACATCGAAAGGTGGCCCAGAATGGAGCCACGGAATAACGGCCGCTGGCTGTTGAGGTGGTGATGGACCAACACAATAGCCAATATATCCTCCTCGTCGTCGGACGACGAATCATCGGAGTCGCAAAGGAAATTGTGGAAAAAGAACTCGTCTCGGTGGAGTCCATTTTGTACCTTGGCAAACTGACAAACAGCTTGCGGGCGTCGATGAAGGAGACGGCCAGCGAGGGGAGTCACGACTCGCACGGACCAGCTAGCTGCCCTGGCGGCGTCCGACGAGTGGGCCGCTGTCCGATGAGTGTGCTGGTGAGGATCTGGCCGGGGTGGTGAGGCGACTTCTTGGTCGCGGGCGGCTGTGTGGTGCGGGAGTGGGAAGCAGTCGGCTCCCCGGCGGCAAGACGATGGTGACGGGCGGCGTGGGAGTGGGCGGTGTTGCTGGGCGGATGTGGAGGCGGCGGCAGCTGGCAGAGTCGCCGTAAAAAATGGGCACCAGCGTCGGCGATGAAGGAGGCAGACGAAGGTTGCTGTTGGATGGAGAGTGGGGGGAGGCCAATGCGCCATCGACCAGCGGGCCCGGGGGAGGAGAAGGCGAGCGTGCGCGCGTCCATCGCTTGTCTGCGCTGATGCAAATCCGGCTCAAAAATGGGCCAGGAATGGGTCGCCCGCGGACGAAAACCGGACGCGCGTCCGTTTGGGTCGGCGCATTGGGCGCCTTTTGTGTCCACGCCGACCCAAACAGATGGCGGTGGACGAAACGGGTCGCCCCATTGGAGTTGCTCTAATTACTGGGGCGAGCCGAAGACGCGTCGCCGTTATCGCCTCTTCCTCATCAGAGCCAGGCAAATCTTATTGTAGTAAACAGTCGAGAAATTGTCGTGCTAAAATTTTGAAGGACCAATGCATCATAGCAATCTTTACCGATAAAGAGAAGCGCAAATCGAAAGATTCCAACCTCTAGACACATGAACGCAGATTAACGAAGACCAGATCCATGTAGATCTGCCCAAGACAAGCACCGACTGAATCCCACAAGATTCGCCAGAGACACACCTTAACCCGCCATCCGATGGCACAAGACGCACTGCCAAGACGGGGGGCTAGTGGGGAGAACCTTATTCTATCTTCATAGAGTCTTCGCCGCCACCTCGCCTTTTTGAGCAAGACACAAACCGTAAACAGACCAAAACACACATAAGAGCGAAACATGAGCTCTCCCCGCTGGCAAGGGTCAGGATCCACCACGTCTCCATGGTCCTAAGGTTATAAGAGACAAGGCAAACCGGTGACGACGGCGATGAGAGGCAGGGAAACCCTAAATGCTTGGGAACCTTCCTTTCTTTCTCACCAAGAAAGAAAATGCCTTCAACATTTCTAATTCACTAGCTAAAAACTCGTGTGATGTGATACGTCTCCAACGTATCTATAATTTTTGATTGCTCCGTGCTATATTATCTACTATTTTGGACATTATTGGGCTTTATTTTCCACTTTTATATTATTTTTGGGACTAGCCTATTAACCGGAGGCCCAGCCCAGAATTGCTATTTTTTGCCTATTTTAGGGTTTCGAAGAAAAGGAATATCAAACGGAGTCCAAACGGAATGAAACCTTCAGGAACATGATTTTCTCACCGAACATGATCCAGGATACTTGGACCCTACGTCAAGAAACAAAGGAGGAGGCCACAAGGTAGGGGCGCGCCTACCCCCCCCCCCCCCAGGCGCGCCCTCCACCCTCGTGGGCCCCCTGTTGCTCCACCGACGTACTCCTCCCTCCTATATATACCTACATACCCCCAAACAATCAGATACGGATCCAAAAACCTAATTCCACCGCCGTAACTTCCTATATCCATGAGATCCCATCTTGGGGCCTGTTCCGGAGCTCCGCCAGAGGGGGTATCTATCACGGAGGGCTTCTACATCAACACCATAGCCTCTCCAATGAAGTGTGAGTAGTTTACTTCAGACCTTCGGGTCCATAGTTATTAGCTAGATGGCTTCTTCTCTCTTTTTGGATCTCAATACAATGTTCTCCCCCTCTCTTGTGGAGAATTATTCGATGTAATCTTCTTTTTGCGGTGTGTTTGTTGAGAACGATGAATTGTGGGTTTATGATCAAGTCTATGTATGAACAATATTTGAATCTTCTCTGAATTATTTTATGTATGATTGGTTATCTTTGCAAGTCTCTTCGAATTATCAGTTTGGTTTGGCCTACTATATTGATCTTTCTTGCAATGGGAGAAGTGCTTAGCTTTGGGTTCAATCTTGCGGTGTCCTTTCCAAGTGACAATAGGGGCAGCAAGGCACGTATTGTATTGTTGCCATCGAGGATAACAAGATGGGTTTTTATCATATTGCATGAATTTATCCCTCTACATCATGTCATCTTGCTTAAGGTGTTACTCTGTTTTCATTAACTTAATACTCTAGATGCATGCTGGATAGCGGTCGATGAGTGGAGTAATAGTAGTATATGCAGGCAGGAGTCGGTCTACTTGTCTCGGACATGATGCCTATATACATGATCATACCTAGATATTAACTATGCTCAATTCTGTCAATTGCTCAACAGTAATTCGTTCACCCACCGTAGAATACTTATGCTCTTGAGAGAAGCCACTAGTGAAACCTATGACCCCTGGGTCTATCTTCATTATATTAATCTTCCAATACTTATTTATTTACTTTGCTTTTATTTTACTTTGCATCTTTATCATAAAAATGCCAAAAATATTATCTTATCATATCTGTCAGATCTCACTCTCGTAAGTGACCGTGAAGGGATTGACAACCCCTTATCGCATTGGTTGCGAGGAGTTATTTGCTTTGTGCAGGTACTAGGGGACGCGCGCGCAACCTCCTACTGGATTGATACCTTGGTTCTCAAAAACTGAGGGAAATACTTACGCTACTTTGCTGCATCATCCTTTCCTCTTCGAGGAAATCCAACGCAGTGCTCAAGAGGTAGCAAGAAGAATTTCTGGCGCCGTCACCGGAGGTTCGTGCAAGTCAAGATTTGACTTCCAACAACGAGCCATTTCTAGGGTCTACGCAAAAGTCAACATACCAAGTACCCATCACAATCCTTATCTCCCGCATTACATTATTTGCCATTTGCCTCTCATTTTCCTCTCCCCCACTTCACCCTTGTCGTTCTATTCGCCCTCTCTCTCTATCCTCCCTCTCTTTCTCTATTTGCCTCTTTTGCCCGCTTGCTTTTTATTTGCTTGTGTGTTGTATTGCTTTCTTGTCACGATGGCTCAAGATAACACTAAATTGTGTGACTTCACCAATACGAACAACAATGATTTTATTAGCACTCCGATTGCTCCACTTACCAATGCTGAATCTTGTGAAATTAATGTCGCTTTGCTGAATCTTGTTATGAAAGATCCATTCTCCGGCCTTCCTAGTGAAGATGCCGCTACCCATCTAAATAGCTTCGTTGATTTGTGTGATATGCAAAAGAAGAAAGATGCTTATAATGACATTGTTAAATTGAAGTTATTTCCTTTTTTGCTTAGAGATCGTGCTAAAACTTGGTTTTCATCTTTGCCTAAAATAGTATTGATTCTTGGAACAAGTGCAAAGATGCTTTTATCTCTAAGTATTTTCCTCCCGCTAAGATCATCTCCCTTAGAAACGATATTATGAATTTTAAGCAACTTGATCATGAATATGTTGCACAAGCTTGGGAGAGGATGAAATTAATGATACGTAATTGCCCTACTCATGGTTTGAATTTGTGGATGATTATACAAAAAATTTATGCCGAATTGAATTTTGCTTCTAGAAATCTTTTATATTCGGCCGCGGGAGGCACTTTTATGGAAATCACTTTAGGAGAAGCTACTAAACTCCTAGATAATATTATGGTTAATTATTCTCAATGGCATACTGAAAGATCTACTAATAAAAAGGTGCATGCGATAGAAGAAATTAATGTTTTGAGTGGAAAGATGGATGAACTTATGAAATTATTTGCTAGTACCTAATGATATGCCCTTGTCTACTTTGATTGAGAATAATAATGAATCTATGGATGTGAATTTTGTTGGTAGGAATAATTTTGGTAACAACGCGTATAAAGGAAATTTTAATTCTAGGCCTTATCCTAGTAATCCCTCTAATAATTATGGTAATTCCTACAACAATTATTATGGAAATTACAATAATAAACCCTCTTATTTTGAATCTAATATTAAATAATTTATTACTTCACAAAAGAATTTCAATGCTTTGATTGAAGAAAAATTGCTTAAGATTGATGATTTGGCTAGGAACGTTGATAGAATTTCTCTTGATGTTGATTCTTTAAAACTTAGATCTATTCCACCTAAGCATGATATCAATGAGTCTCTCAAAGCCATGAGAATTTCCATTGATGAGTGCAAAGAAAGAACCACTAGGATGCGTGCTAAGAAAGATGCCTTTATAAGAGCGTGTTCTTCTAGTTCCTATGAAAATAATGATGAAGATCTAAAAGTTATTGATGTGTCCCCTATTAAATCTTTGTTTTGAAATATGAATCTTAATAATGATGGGACTGAATATGATCCACCTTTACCTAGAAGGCATTCCAAAAATTCAGAGTTTTTAGATCTTGATGCTAAAAGTGATGAAAGTGGGATTGAAGAAATTAAAACCCTAGATGTTGCTAAACCCACTATTTTTGATTTCAAGGAATTTAATTTTGAAAATTTCTCTTTGATTGATTATATTTCCTTGTTGCAATCCGTGCTAAATTCTCCTCATGCTTATAGTCAAAATAAAGCGTTTACTAAACATATCGTTGATGCCTTGATGAAATCTTATGAAGAAAAACTTGAACTGGAAGTTTCTATCCCTAGAAAACTTTATGATGAGTGGGAACCAACTATTAAAATTAAGATTAAAGATCATGAGTTCTATGCTTTATGTGATTTGGGTGCTAGTGTTTCCACGATTCCAAAGACTTTGTGTGATTTGTTAGGTTTCCGTGATTTTGAGGATTGCTCTCTAAACTTGCACCTTGTGGATTCCACTATTAAGAAACCTATGGGAAGAATTAATGATGTTCTTATTGTTGAAAATAGGAATTATGTCCCCGTAGCTTTTATCGTTCTTGACATAGATTGCAATCATTCATGTCCTATTATTCTTGGTAGACCTTTCCTTAGAACGATTGGTGCAATTATTGATATGAAGGAAGGAAATATTAGATTCTCATTTCCGTTAAGGAAAGGCATGGAACACTTTCCTAGAAAGAAAATTAAATTACCTTATGAATCTATTATGAGAGCCACTTATGGATTGCCTACCAAAGATGACAATACCTAGATCTATCCTTGCTTTTTATGCCTAGCTAGGGGCGTTAAACGATAGCGCTTGTTGGGAGGCAACCCAGTTTTATTTTTATTCCTTGCTTTTTTATCCTGTTCAGTATTAAATAATTTACCTATCCTCTGTTTTGGTTGTGTTTTTTTGTGTTTAATTAGTGTTTGTGCCAACTAGAACCGTTGGGAAGACTTGGGGAAAGTCTTGATATCTTGCTGTAAAAAAACAGAAACTTTAGCGCTCACGAGAACTGCTACCATTTTTATTTGGAAAGTAATATTTAGTTAATTATTTTTCATATGATTAATAGATAAATTACTCACGTCCAGCAATTTATTTTAGAATTTTTGGGGTTCCAGATCTTGCGCTAGCTACAGATTACTACAGACTGTTCTGTTTTTGACAGATTCTGTTTTTAGTGTGTTGTTTGCTTATTTTGATGAATCTATGGCTAGTAAAATAGTTTATAAACCATAGATAAGTTGGAATACAGTAGGTTTAACACCAATATAAATAAATAATGAGTTCATCACAGCACCTTGAAGTGGTCTTTTGTTTTCTTTTGCTAACGGAGCTCGCGAGATTTTCTACTTTAAGTTTTGTGTTGTGAAGTTTTCAAGTTTTGGGTAAAGATTTGATGGATTATGGAACAAGGAGTTGCAAGAGCCTAAGCTTGGGGATGCCCATGTCACCCCAAGATAATCTAAGGACACCTAAAAGCCAAAGCTTGGGGATGCCCCGGAAGGCATCCCCTCTTTCGTCTACTTCTATCGATAACTTTACTTGGAGCTATATTTTTATTCACCACATGATATGTGTTTTGCTTGGAGCGTCTTGTATTTCTTGAGTCTTTATTTTTTAGTTTACCAAAATCATCCTTGCTGTACACACCTTTTGAGAGAGCCATACATGATTTGGAATTTGTTAGAATACTCTATGTGCTTCGCTTATATCTTTTGAGTTATATAGTTTTGCTCTAGTACTTCACTTATATCTTTTAGAGCACGGTGGTGGATTTGTTTTATAGAAACTATTGATCTCTCATGCTTCACTTAGATTATTTTGAGTCTTAAATAGCATGGTAATTTGCTTAAATATTCCTAATATGCTTGGTATGCAAGATTAATAATAAAACTTTCTTATGAGTGTGTTGAATACTATGAGAAGATTGATGCTTGATAATTGTTTTGAGATATGAAGATGGTGATATTAAAGTTGTGCTAGTTGAGTAGTTGTGAATTTGAGAAATACTTGTGTTAAAGTTTGTGATTCCCGTAGCATGCACGTATGGTGAACCGTTATGTTATGAAGTCGGAGCATGATTTATTTATTGATTGTCTTCCTTATGAGTGGCGGTCGGGGACGAGCGATGGTCTTTTCCTACCAATCTATCCCCCTAGGAGCATGCGCGTAATACTTTGATTTGATAACTTGTAGATTTTTGCAATAAGTATATGAGTTCTTTATGACTAATGTTGAGTCCATGGATTATACGCACTCTCACCCTTCCACCATTGCTAGCCTCTCTAATACCGCGCACCTTTCGCTGGTATCATACACCCACCATATACCTTCCTCAAAACAGCCACCATACCTACCTATTATGGCATTTCCATAGCCATTCCGAGATATATTGCCATGCAACTTTCCACCGTTCCGTTTATTATGACACACTCCATCATTGTCATATTGCTTAGCATGATCATGTAGTTGACATTGTATTTGTGGCAAAGCCACCCTTCATAATTCTTTCATACATGTCACTCATGAGTCATTGCATATCCCGGTACACCACCGGAGGCATTCATATAGAGTCATATTTTGTTCTAAGTATCGAGTTGTAATTGTTGAGTTGTAAGAAAATAAAAGTGTGATGATCATCATTTTTAGAGCATTGTCCCAAGTGAGGAAAGGATGATGGAGACTATGATTCCCCCACAAGTCGGGATGAGACTCCGGACGAAAAATTAAAAAAGAAAGAAAGAAAAGAGGCCATAAAAAAGAGAAAAGGCCCAAATAAAAAATGAGAGAAAAAGAGAGAAGGGACAATGCTACTATCCTTTTACCACACTTGTGCTTCAAAGTAGCACCATGATATTCATAGTAGAGAGTCTCTCATTTCGTCACTTTCATATACTAGTGGGAATTTTTCATTATAGAACTTGGCTTCTATATTCCAATGATGGGCTTCCTCAAATTTCCCTAGGTCTTCGTGAGCAAGCAAGTTGGATGCACACCCACTTAGTTTCTTTTGTTGAGCTTTCATATACTTATAGCTCTAGTGCATCTGTTGCATGGCAATCCCTACTCACTCACATTGATATCTATTGATGGGCATCTCCATAGCCCGTTGATACGCCTAGTTGATGTGAGACTATCTTCTCCCTTTTTGTCTTCTCCACAACCACCATTCTATTCCACCTATAGTGCTATATCCATGGCTCATGCTCATGTATTGCGTGAAGATTGAAAAAGTTTTGAGAATGTCAAAAGTATGAAACAATTTCTTGGCTTGTCATCGGGGTTGTGCATGATTTAAATACTTTGTGTGGTGAATATAGACCATAGCCAGACTATATGATTTTGTAGGGATAACTTTCTTTGGCCATGTTATTTTAAGAAGACATGATTGCTTTGTTAGTATGCTTGAAGTATTATTATTTTATGTTAATATTAACTTTTATCTTGAATCTTCTGGATTTGAATATTCATACCACAATTAAGAAGAATTGCATTAAAATTATGCCAAGTAGCATTCCACATCAAAAATTCTATTTTTATCATTTACCTACTCGAGGACGAGCATGAATTAAGCTTGGGGATGCTTGATACGTCTCCAACGTATCTATAATTTTTGATTGCTCCATGCTATATTATCTACTGTTTTGGACATTATTGGGCTTTATTTTCCAATTTTATATTGTTTTTGGGACTAACCTATTAACTGGAGGCCCAGCCCAGAATTGCTGTTTTTTCCTATTTTAGGGTTTCGAAGAAAAGGAATATCAAACAGAGTCCAAACGGAATGAAACCTTCGGGAACGTGATTTTCTCACCAAACATGATCCAGGATACTTGGACCCTACGTCAAGAAACAAAGGAGGAGGCCACGAGGTAGGGGCGCGCCTACCCCCCCTGGTGCGCCCTCCACCCTCGTGGGCCCCCTGTTGCTCCACCGACGTACTCCTTCCTCCTATATATACCTACGTACCCCCAAACGATCAAATACGGAGCCAAAACCCTAATTCCACCGCCGTAACTTCTGATACATCTCCAACGTATCTATAATTTTTGATTGTTCCATGCTATTATATTATCTGTTTTGGATGTTTATGGGCTTTATTATACACTTTTATATTATTTTTGGGACTAACCTATTAACCCTGAGCCTAGTGCCAGTTTCTGTTTTTACCTTGTTTTAGAATATCGCAGAAAAGGAAAACCAAACGGAGTCCAATTGACCTGAAACTTCGCGGAACTTATTTTTGGATCAGAAGAAGACCAGAAGACTTGGAGTGCACGTCAGGGGATCTACGAGGAAGCCACGAGGCAGGGGGCGCGCCCTCCACCCTCGTTGGCCCCTCGTGGCCCCCCTGACGCACTTCTTCCTCCTATATATCTCCATAAACCCTAAAATGATTGGGGAGCACAATAGATCGGGAGTTCCACCGCCAGAAGCCTCCGTAGCCACAGAAAGCCAATCTAGACCCATTTCGGCACCCTGCCGGAGGGGGAATCCCTCTTCGGTGGCCATCTTCATCATCCCGGTGCTCTCCATGACGAGGAAGGAGTAGTTCTCCCTCGGGGCTGAGGGTATGTACCAGTAGCTATGTGTTTGATCTCTCTCTCTCTCCTGTTCTTGAGGTGGTACGATCTTGATGTATTGCAAGCTTTGCTATTATAGTTGGATCTTATGATGTTTCCCCCCTCTACTCTCTTTTAATGGATTGAGTTTTCCCTCTGAAGTTATCTTATCGGATTGAGTCTTTAAAGATTTGAGAACACTTGATGTATGTCTTCCCGTGCGTATCTGTGGTGACAATGGGATACCACATGATTCACTTGATGTATCTTTTGGTGATCAACTTGCGGGTTCCACCCATGAACCTATGCATAGGGGTTGGCACACGTTTTCGTCGTGATTCTCTGGTAGAAACTTTGGGGCACTCTTTGAGGTTCTATGTGTTGGTTGAATAGATGGATCTGAGATTGTGTGATGCATATCGTATAATCATACCCACGGATACTTGAGGTGACATTGGAGTATCTAGGTGACATTAGGGTTTTGGTTGATTTGTGTCTTAAGGTGTTATTCTAGTACGAATTCTAGGGTTGCTTGTGACACTTATAGGAATAGCCCAACGGATCGATTGGAAAGAATAACTTTGAGGTGGTTTCATACCCTACCATAATTTCTTCATTCATTCTCCGCTATTAGTGACTTTGGAGTGACTCTTTGTTGCATGTTGAGGGATCGTTATGTGATCCAATTATGTTATTATTGTTGAGGGAACTTTCACTAGCGAAAGTATCAACCCTAGGCCTTGTTTCAACACATTGCAATACCGTTTACGCTCACTTTTATCATTCGTTACCTTGCTGTTTTTATAATTTCAGATTACAAAAACTATTATCTACCATCCATATACCACTTGTATCACCATCTCTTCGCCGAACTAGTGCACCTATACAATTTACCATTGTATTGGGTGTGTTGGGGACACAAGAGACTCTTTGTTATTTGGTTGCAGGGTTGCTTGAGAGAGACCATCTTCATCCTACGCCTCCTACGGATTGATAAACCTTAGGTCATCCACTTGAGGGAAATTTGCTACTGTCCTACAAACCCCTGCACCTGGAGGCCCAACAACGTCTATAAGAAGAAGGTTGTGTAGTAGACATCAAGCTCTTTTCTGGCGCTGTTGCCGGGGAGGTTAGCTCTTGAAGGTATATCTTTAGATCTTGCAATCGAGTCTTTTAGTTTCTTGTTTTATCACTAGTTTAGTTTATAAAAGAAAACTAAAAAATGGAATTGAGTCTACCTCATACCTTCATCTTTTTAATATCTTTTGTGAGTATGATGGAAAGGAAAATTGTGCCAAAGTGTTAGAAGAAGAATGCATTAAAATGTTTGGCACTAAATATTTGAATGATGAGCATGATTGCAATGTTGTTAGTATGAATTCCTTGAATATCCATGATGCTAATGATATGCAAAGCCACAAGCTTGGGGAAGCTATGTTTGATGAAGATGATATTTTTTTGTCCCCCAAGTTTTGATGAGCAAATTTATTATGATGAAAGCATGCCTCCTATTTATGATGATTATATTGATGAAAATGGATTCGGATAGGTCATCACTTTATTTTGTGATGAATCCACTATTCCGGAAGAGGTTCCAATTGATTATGAGAACAAAGTTGCTATCTATGATGATTATTGTGATGAATTGTATGCTATAAAGAATAATGATATCCATGAAACTTGTCATCATGATTTTAGTTTTCAATTGGATTATGCCTCACATGATAATTATTTTGTTGAGTTTGTTCCCACTATTATTCATGAGAAGAATTTTGCTTATGTGGAGAGTAATAAAATTTCTATGCTTGTAGATCATGAAAAGAATGCTTTAGGTGCTGGTTATATTGTTGAATTAATTCATGATTCTACTGAAAATTATTATGAGAGAGTAACATATGCTTGTAGGAATTGCAATAATATCAAGTTTCCTCTCTATGTGCTTAAAGTTTTGAAATTATGCTTGTTTTGCCTTCCTATGGTAATTGATCATTGTTCCCATAAGTTGTTTTCTCGCAAAATCCCTATGCGTAGGAAGTGGGTTAGACTTAAATTTGCTAGTCATATTCTTCATGATGCTCTCTTTATGTTACAATTCTTATATTTTATGTTAGCATCGTTGAAATCATCATGCCTAGCTAGGGGCGTTAAACGATAACGCTTGTTGGGAGGCAACCCAACTTTATTTTTGTTCCTCGCTTTTTGCTCCTGTTTAGTAATAAATAATTCATCTAGCCTCTATTTAGATGTGGTTTTATTTTTTAATTAGTGTTTGTGCCAAGTAGAACCTTTGGGAAGACTTGGGTGAAGTCTTTATGATCATGCTGTAAAAAACAGAAACTTTAGCGCTCATGAGAATTGCTGCCATTTTTTATTGGAGAGTGTTATTTAGTTAATTATTTTTGCAGATGATTAATAGATAAATTACTCAGGTCCAGCAATTTATTTTATAATTTTTGGGGTTCCATAAGTATACGTTTGATCCAGATTACTGCAGACTGTTCTGTTTTTGACAGATTCTGTTTTCTATGTGTTGATTGCTTATTTTGATGAATCTATGAGTAGTATCGGAGGGTATGAACCATAGATAAGTTTAAATACAGTAGATATTATACCAATATGAATTTAGAATGAGTTCATAACAGTACCTAAGTGGTGATTTATTTTCTTATACTAACGTAGCTTACGAGTTTTCTGTTAAGTTTTGTATTGTGAAGTTTTCAAGTTTTGGGTAAAGATTCGATGGACTATGGAATAAGGAGTGGCAAGAGCCTAAGCTTGGGGATGCCCCGGAAGGCATCCCCTCTTTCGTGTTCGTTCATCGGTAACTTTACTTGGAGCTATATTTTTATTCACCACATGATATGTGTTTTGCTTGGAGCATCAATTTATTTTGTTAGTATTTGCTTTCTATTATTTATAACAATGTTTTGCGTCTTTTATTTCAATAAAAGTGGCATTGATAGTCTTTACTATGCCTATGTTACAAGTCTTCATGTTGCTGTTTGAAAACAGAAAGTTTACCGCTATTGCAATAATTCCCTAGAAAATTAAGAATGTGATAAAATGTTGAAACCTTTTGCATATTAAGCTATGATAAATTTACTACAGTGGGAATTTTCTTTCATAATTTTTGGAGTTATGGAAGTATGGATGTAGCTGCACTCTTTACAGACTGTCCTGTTTAGGCAGATTGCTGTTATGTTTGCATTGTTTGCATATGTTTGCTTCTTTAATGATTCTATTTGAGGATAGGACTATTAAATATGCAGATGCATTTAGTATGAAATTTTGAACAATAATTTTAGTGATTTGCTACAGTAGAGTATGATAAGGTTTTTGCAATGGTTTATACTAACTTACCTCACGAGTCCTTGTTGAGTTTTGTGTGGATGAAGCTTTTGAGATTTTGGGAGACCGTGATATGAGAGGAATTAAGGAGACACAAAAGCTCAAGCTTGGGGATTCCCAAGGCACCCCAAGATAATATTTCAAGAAGTCTCAAGCGTCTAAGCTTGGGGATGCCCCGGTTGGCATCCCACCTTTGTTCTTCAACAACTATCGGTTAGTATCGGTTGATCCTAAGTTTTTGCTTCTTCACATGATGCTTGATATTCTTAGATGTCATTTTATTTTGTTTTGCTTTCTGTTTGAATAAAGTATCAAGATCTGAAATTATTAAATGTTAGAGAGTCTTCATATAGTTGCATAATTATTCGACTACTCATTGATCTTCACTTATATCTTTCGGAGTAGTTTGTCATTTGCTCTAGTGCTTCACTTATATCTTTTTAGAGCATGGTGGTGGTTTTATTTTGAAGAAATAGATGAACTCTCATGCGTCAGTTATATTATTTTTAGAGTCTTTAGAACAGCATGGTAGTTTGCTTTGGTAATGAAACTAGTCCTAATATGATGTGCATCCAAGAGGGATATAATAAAAACTTTCATATAGAGTGCATTGAATACTAAGAGAAGTTTGATACTTGATGATTGTTTTGGGATATGGAGGTAATAATGTCAGAGTCATGATAGTTGAGTAGTTGTGAATTTGAGAGATACTTGTGTTAAAGTTTGTGATTCCCATAGCATGCACGTATGGTGAACCGTTATGTGATGAAGTCGGAGAATGATTTATTTATTGATTGTCTTCCTTATGAGTGGCGGTCGGGGACGAGCGATGGTCTTTTCCTACCAATCTATCCCCCTAGGAGCATGCGCGTAGTACTTTGTTTCGATGACTAATAGATTTTTGCAATAAGTATGTGAGTTCTTTATGACTAATGTTGAGTCCATGGATTATATGCACTCTCACCCTTCCACCATTGCTATACTCTCTAGTACCACGCAACTTTCGCCGGTACCATAAACCCACCATATACCTTCCTCAAAACAGCCACCATACCTACCTATTATGGCATTTCCATAGCCATTCCGAGATATATTGCCATGCAACTTTCCACCGTTCCGTTTATTATGACACACTCCATCATTGTCATATTGCTTAGCATGATCATGTAGTTGACATCGTATTTGTGGCAAAGCCACCCTTCATAATTCTTTTATACATGTCACTCATGAGTCATTGCATATCCCAGTACACCGCCGGAGGCATTCATATAGAGTCATATTTTGTTCTAAGTATCGAGTTGTAAGAAAATAAAAGTGTGATGATCATCATTTTTAGAGCATTGTCCCAAGTGAGGAAAGGATGATGGAGACTATGATTCCCCCACAAGTCGGGATGAGACTCCGGACGAAAAATAAAAAAATAAAAAAATGAGAGAAAAAGAGAGAAGGGGCAATGCTACTATCCTTTTACCACACTGTTGCTTCAAAGTAGCACCATGATCTTCATGATAGAGAGTCTCCTATGTTGTCACTTTCATATACTAGTAGGAATCTTTCATTATAGAACTTGGCTTGTATATTCCAATGATGGGCTTCCTCAAAATGCCCTAGGTCTTTGTGAGCAAGAGAGTTGGATGCACACCCACTTAGTTTCTTTTGTTGAGCTTTCATATACTTATAGCTCTAGTGCATCCATTGCATGTAAATCCCTACTCACTCACATTGATATCTATTGATGGGCATCTCCATAGCCCGTTGATACGCCTAGTTGATGTGATACTATCTTCTCCTTTTTGTCTTCTCCACAACCACCATTCTATTCCACCTATAGTGCTATGCCCATGGCTCACGCTCATGTATTGCGTGAAGATTGAAAACGTTTGAGAATATCAAAAGTATGAAACAATTGCTTGGCTTGTCATCGGGGTTGTGCATGATTTAAATATTTTGTGTGGTGAAGATAGAACATAGCCAGACTATATGATTTTGTAGGGATAGCTTTATTTGGCCATGTTATTTTGAGAAGACATGATTACTTTGTTAGTATGCTTGAAGTATTATTATTTTTATGTCAATATTAAACTTTTGTCTTGAATCTTATGGATCTGAACATTCTTGCCACAATAAAGGATACATATGTTAGGTAGCATTCCACATCAAAAATTCTGTTTTTATCATTTACCTACTCAAGGACGAGCAGGAATTAAGCTTGGGGATGCTGATACGTCTCCAATGTATCTATAATTTTTTATTCTTCCATGCTATTATATTATCTATTTTGGATCTTTGGGCTTTATTATACACTTTTATATTATTTTTGGGACTAACCTATTAACCCAGAGCCCAGTGCCAGTTTATGTTTTTACCTTGTTTTAGAATATCGCAGAAAAGGAAAACGAAACGGAGTCCAATTGACCTGAAACTTCACGGAACTTATTTTTGGATCAGAAGAAGCCCAGAAGACTTGGAGTGCATGTCAGGGGATCTATGAGGAAGCCACGAGGCAGGGGGCGCGCCCACCCCCCTAGGGCACGCCCTCCACCCCCGTGGTCCCCTCGTGGCTCCCCTAACGCACTTCTTCCTCCTATATATCTCCATATACCCTAAAACGATCGGGGAGCACAATAGATCGGGAGTTCCGCCGCCAGAAGCCTCCGTAGCCACCGAAAACCAATCTAGACCCGTTCCGGCACCCTGCCGGAGGGGGAATCCCTCTCCGGTGGCCATCTTCATCATCCCGGTGCTCTCCATGACGAGGAGGGAGTAGTTCTCCCTCGGGGCTGAGGGTACGTACCAGTAGCTATGTGTTTGATCTCTCTCTCTCATGTTCTTGAGGTGGTACGATCTTGATGTATCGCGAGCTATGCTATGATAGTTGGATCTTATGATGTTTCCCCCCCTCTACTCTCTTGTAATGGATTGAGTTTTCCCTTTGAAGTTATCTTATCAGATTGAGTCTTTAAAGATTTGAGAACACTTGATGTATGTCTTGCCGTGCGTATCTGTGGTGACAATGGGATACCACGGGATTCACTTGATGTATGTTTTGGTGATCAACTTGTGGGTTCCGCCCATGAACCTATGCATAGGGGTTGGCACATGTTTTCATCGTGATTCTCCGGTAGAAACTTTGGGGCACTCTTTGAGGTTCTATGTGTTGGTTGAATAGATGAATCTGAGATTGTGTGATGCATATCGTATAATCATACCCACGGATACTTGAGGTGACATTGGAGTATCTAGGTGACATTAGGGTTTTGGTTGATTTGTGTCTTAAGGTGTTACTCTAGTACGAACTCTAGGGTTGTTTGTGACACTTATAGGAATAGCCCAACGGATTGATTGGAAAGAATAACTTTGAGGTGGTTCCGTACCCTACCATAATCTCTTCATTCGTTATCCGCTATTAGTGACTTTGGAGTGACTCTTTGTTGCATGTTGAGGGATAGTTATGTGATCCAATTATGTTATTATTGTTGAGGGAACTTGCACTAGCGAAATTATGAACCCTAGGCCTTGTTTCATCACATTGCAATACCGTTTACGCTCACTTTTATCATTCGTTACCTTGTTGTTTTTATAATTTCAGATTACAAAAACTATTATCTACCATCCATATACCACTTGTATCACCATCTCTTCGTCAAACTAGTGCACCTATACAATTTACCATTGTATTGGGTGTGTTGGGGACACAAGAGACTCTTTGTTATTTGGTGTAACATCCCAAATTTTCAATTCCGAATGTTATACATAGATTATTCTTGCATATCATGTTTTGTTGCATTTTGTCTCGCAATCCTCGAAAATCCTAAGCAACTCAAGGACCCTCGGAGATAGTTGGGGATTTCCCAGGTTTCATATTTGATTTTATCGAATATTGAAACGAGGATTCTGGTTTTAATTATTTTCTCTCCGAAAATATTTCATACTAATATATGAGAGGATATAATATGACTTCTCCGAAATAAATGAAATATTGGAGGAAAAATATTAAAATCAATTTTTGCTTTTATTTGGATTTTATTTGCGATTTTGGTTGCATTAGAAAAATTGCACATTTTCAAAATTGCATTTTAGGGCCAAGAAAATGTTCATCTCGTTCTAAATAATTTTTTAGATGGAGAAAATTGTTTTGGCATTTTTAGAATTTTATTTTATTTTCTAGGATTTTTCTGAGTTTCAGCGGAATTATTTTAAAAAAAATGCGCCAAGGCCTAGCTGGGCCGAAGCCCAGCGCCGGCCCACCTCTCCGCGTCGTCTCCTAGAAGGAGACTGCGCCGCCGCCGCTGAACGGGAGTCCGGCTCGGACTCCTCGTCCCCTCCATGCCCCCTTCCCCAAGGCACCTCCCCCCTCCTTTATAAGCCGCGCCCTCGCCGCCCTTGGAGCCCCACCCCGCCGTGAGCCGCCACCCCGCCGCAAGCCGCCGCCTCGCCTGCTGCCGTGCCGCCCTCGCCGCGAGCCGCCGCCGTCGCCGCCCCTCGCCACGCCGCCCCTCACCGGAGCCCCGCCGTGCCGGACCTCGCTGAGGTTAGCGCCGTTTGGTTTTTTTTAGAAAACCGGATCGGTTTTTGTTAGAAAACCCCAGTCGTTTTTTTTTGATTCGCCGGTTTTTCTTTTTGGTTTTTCTTTTTAGCAGACGTTCGTCCGGACGTTCGTTTTAACGAACAGTTTTCGCCCGTTAATTACAGATAACGAACGCTCATTCGTTAGCCTGTTCATCTGTTTTCTTTTATCGGATTAATCCGCGATTATTTCTGATCGCGATTTCTGATCTGATTTTCGTTTTAGTTTATCTTTTCGCTCGTTAGTCGGAATCAGGCGATTCAAGCGCCTAGATCTTTGTCTCGAGACCCTCTTTTTGTTTAACTAACTTGCAAAAGTTTTTGCTGCTATAAAATTTGACCTAGGTCCAGATTAGTAAACGGATCTTGTTTCTTTCGCCGTTTGAGTTTTGTTGCTCCGTTTGATTTGATTTTTTTGCAAACCGGAGTTCTTAAGTTGAACTTTCTGGTCAGATCTTCTTATTTTAGTTTTACCCGTGTTTCTTTGTTTGATTGCTTATGTATGCTATTGTTTGTTTGCGATAGAATTCCCGGAGTGCAAAGCGTGTTATTTGGAGTTTCTAGGTAACGCGGATCGTCAGAAAGGCAAGTAACACTTTGATCATACCCTTTTATCACCCAGTTTTTATGCATTAGTTCTAATCCTCAAACATTGCATGGTTAGGATGTCATTAACATGTGGGTTGGGAAGTAGTTGATGAGGTAGAACCTATTGCCCTGTTACATTCAAACCCCTGGGAGTTACTTCTACGCGTTGCTTATATTGTTATGCTATGCTCGTAGACGTGGTTTGGGTGAGTGAAATCCATGACAGATGTGAGATTGTTAATTAATGGTTCAACTTAAGGTGGCAACTTAAATACACATGTGGGTGGATTGAGGCACCTGGAGTACCCAGTGTTGCCTGTATTTTTTGGAAATCCTGGAGTACCCGTGTGATCTTCCTATGGACCGCCACCCAGGCTCAAAGGGAACTGATATTATTCATGCTAGAAACTTTCGTGTGCAGCCACAAGCTATTATGGGCTCTAGCATAGTTGAGTATGTTATGTGAAGCTCTTGAAGAGGTGGATCAGCAGGTAGTGGGTTTGTAGGTTTGGTATGGTCTGCCCGGAGTAGAGAGTTAATGTTTCTGAAAGACTGTGTCTCGGTCATCCATTTCTCAAACATCCTGTAGTGCGAGAAAACCAACGGGGGAGATTGAGTCTTGTGGGGAAAAGTGTGCAAACCTCTGCAGAGTGTATAAACTAATCATGGTTAGCCGTGTCCCCGGTTATGGACAATCTTGAGTATCTAGTACTTGGAGTATCTTAAGTATCTCATCACCCTAAAAAAAATATTGTTGGGTTGTTAATCACCTTAATTGGGATTGAGTTGGAGGAACCTTCTCAATGATGTTTAAACTACCATGATAGTCAAAATTAATCTATTCCTTTGTTGTAGGGAAAAATTGGCTTTCCGCAAAACTATAACCATAGAGCTTTCCACCAGCTAAATATGCATGTGGTGATAGCATTATTCTGTTCTTGCTCTACTGTGTTATTTTGCCAGCATATTCCATGTGCTGACCCGTTTTCAGGCTGCAACGTATTATGTTGCAGACTTTTCAGATGAGGAGTAAGGTTCCTTAGGTCATTGCCGTGTAGCTCAGCTATGCCGTTGGAGTTGATGGACTCACTTTATCTTCCAAGCCTTCCACTGTTATCGTGTTAGATGGCCTTAAGCCATATTTATTGTAATAAGTTCTCTTTTGAGACATTCGATGTAATAAGTGTGTGATTGCTACTCTGTTATAAATCCTCGAGTACTGTGTGTGTCAGTATTACTGATCCAGGGATGACACTAAAGCACTGAGACTTGACCGTTTTAGGTCGGGTCGCTACATTTGGTTGCAGGGTTGCTTGAGAGAGACCATCTTCATCCTACGCCTCCTACGGATTGATAAACCTTAGGTCATCCACTTGAGGGAAATTTGCTACTGTCCTACAAACCTCTGCACTTGGAGGCCCAACAACGTCTACAAGAAGAAGGTTGTGTAGTAGACATCAACTTCCTATATCCACGAGATCCCATCTTGGGGCCTGTTCCGGAGCTCCGCCGGAGGGGGTATCCATCACGGAGGGCTTCTACATCAACACCATAGCCTCTCCGATGAAGTGTGAGTAGTTTACTTCAGACCTTCGGGTCCATAGTTATTATCTAGATGGCTTCTTCTCTCTTTTTGGATCTCAATACAATGTTCTCCCCCTCTCTTGTGGAGAACTATTCAATGTAATCTTCTTTTTGCGGTGTGTTTGTTGAGACCGATGAATTGTGGGTTTATGATCAAGTCTATCTATGAACAATATTTGAATCTTCTCTGAATTATTTTATGTATGATTGGTTATCTTTGCAAGTCTCTTCGAATTATCAGTTTGGTTTGGCCTACTAGATTGATCTTTCTTGCAATGGGAGAACTGCTTAGCTTTGGGTTCAATCTTGCGGTGTCCTTTCCCAGTGATAGTAGGGGCAGCAAGGCACGTATTGTATTGTTGCCATCGAGGATAACAAGATGGGGTTTTTATCATATTGCATGAATTTATCCCTCTACATCATGTCATCTTGCTTAAGGCGTTACTCTATTTTCATTAACTTAATACTCTAGATGCATGCTGGATAGCGGTCGATGAGTGGAGTAATAGTAGTAGATGCAGGCAGGAGTCGGTCTACTTGTCTCGGACGTGATGCCTATATACATGATAATACCTAGATATTCTCATAAGTATGCTCAATTCTGTCAATTGCTCAATAGTAATTCGTTCACCCACCGTAGAATACTTATGCTCTCGAGAGAAGCCACTAGTGAAACCTATGGCCCCCGGGTCTATCTTCATCATATTAATCTTCCAATACTTAGTTATTTACTTTGCTTTTATTTTACTTTGCATCTTTATCATAAAAATACCAAAAATATTATCTTATCATATCTATCTGATCTCACTCTCGTAAGTGACCGTGAAGGGATTGACAACCCCTTATCGCGTTGGTTGCGAGGAGTTATTTGCTTTGTGCAGGTACTAGGGGACGCGCGTGCAACCTCCTACTGGATTGATACCTTGGCTCTCAAAAACTGAGGGAAATACTTACGCTACTTTGCTGCATCATCCTTTCCTCTTCGGGGAAATCCAACGCAGTGCTCAAGAGGTAGCATGCTGCTAGTTATGAAACAATATCTAAAAAGTGATGGCGTGTGACTGATTGTCCTCAGCCATGTGGCGTCGACTATGCTATGACGATGTTGATTACTGCCAACTCCTGCGAGAGAAGGGTGGGAAAATGAGAGATGAGATTGGGTTTTTGATCATGATCCTCAACAGCTATTGTTGTCCGACCCCATGTTGACCCACAAGTGTAGGGGATCTATCGTAGCCTTTTCGATAAGTAAGAGTGTCGAACCCAACGAGGAGCATAAGCAAATGATGAGCGGTTTTTAGCAAGGTATTTTCTGTAAGAACTGAAATTATCGGTAACAGATAGTTTTGTGATAAGGTAATTGATAACGGGTAACAAATAGTAAAAGCAAATAAGGTGCAGCAAGATGTCCCAATCCTTTTTGTAGCAAAGGACAAGTCTGGACAAACTCTTATATAAAGGAAAGCGCTCCCAAGGACACATGTGAATTGTCGTCAAGCTAGTTTTCATCATGCTCATATGATTCGCGTTCGGTACTTTGATAATTTGATATGTGGGTGGACTGGTGCTTGGGTACTGCCCTTACTTGGACAAGCATCCCACTTATGATTAACCCCTATTGCAAGCATCCGCAACTACAACAGAAGTATTAAGGTAAACCTAACCATAGCATGAAACATATGGATCCAAATCAGCCCCTTACGAAGCAACGCATAAACTAGGGTTTAAGCTTCTGCCACTCTAGCAACCCATCTACTTATTACTTCCCAATGCCTCCCTCTAGGCCCAAACAATGGTGAAGTGTCATGTAGTCAACATTCACATGACACCACTAGAGGGATGACAACATACATCTCATCAAAATATCGAACGAATACCAAATTCACATGACTACTTATAGCAAGACTCCTCCCATGTCCTCAGGAACAAACGTAACTACTCACAAATCATATTCATATTCATAATCAGAGGGGTATTAATATGCATAATGGCTCTGAACATATGATCTTCCACCAAGTAAACCAACTAGAATCAACTACAAGGAGTAATCAACACTACTAGCAACCCACAGGTACCAATCTGAGGTTTGGATACAAAGATTGGATACAAGAGATGAACTAGGGTTTGAGATGAGATGGTGTTGATGAAGATGTTGATGAAGATTGACCCCCTCCCGATGAGAGGATCGTTGGTGATGATTTCCCCCTCCTGAAGGGAAGTTTCCCTGGCAGAACAGCTCCGCCGGAGCCCTGGATTGGTTCCGCCAAGGTTCCACCTCATGGTGGCGGAGTTTCGTCCCGTGAACTTGCTTATGATTTTTTTTCCTCGACAAAAGACTCCGTATAGCCAAAGATGGGCATCAGAGGGCCACCAGGGGGCCCACGAGGCAGGGGGCGCGCCCAGGGGGTTAGGGCGCGCCCCCACCCTCATGGACGGTGGGTGCCCCCCCTCTGGTACTTCTTTCGCCCAATATGTTTTATATATTTTGAAAATAATTCTCATGGAGTTTCAGGACTTTTGGAGATATGCAGAATAGGTCTCTAATATTTGCTCCTTTTCCAGCCCAGAATTCCAGCTGTCGGCATTCCCCCTCTTTATGTAAACCTTGTAAAATAAGAGAGAATAGGCATAAGTATTGTGACATAATGTGTAATAACATCCCATAATGCAATAAATATCAATATAAAAGCATGATGCAAAATGGACGTATCAACTCCCCCAAGTTTAGACCTCGCTTGTCCTCAAGCGAAAGCCAAAATCGAAAAATATGTCCACATGTTTAAAGATAGAGGTGTCGATAAAAATAAAATACGGACATGAGGGCATCATGATCATTCTTAGAACAGCAACATAAATATATATTGGCATATTATCTCTTATGCTAATGTAACAATTCATTCACATACTCGAGTATGAATCAGAAACTTCATTGAAAACTAACAAACTATAATCTCAGTCATTGAAGCAATTGCAATTTATCATAACATAGGAAATAGTCAATATAAGAGCTTCTCAGCAAGTCCACATACTCAACCATCATCTGGTCTTTCACAATTGCTAACACTCACGTGATATTTATGGTTATGAAGTTTTAATTGGACACAGAGAAAGACATGGGCTTATAGTTTTGCCTCCCAACCTTTTAGCTCAATGGTAATGTCAACAATAATAGTTCATGAAAACTCACATCCAATTAGCCATATATATCAGGATCTTTCCAACATATTGTGCTTGCCAAAGGATAAAATGTAAAAAGGAAGGGTGAAGATCACCGCGACTCTTTGCATGAAGTATAAGACAAGAATAAAAAGGTTGCCATGTGCTTTTATGGTTGGATGTACAAAATCTTAATGCGAAAGAATGTCACTTTATATTGCCACTTGTGATATGGACCTTTATTATGCAGTCCATCGCTTTTATTTCTTCCTCATCACAAGATCTTATAAAGCTTATTTTCTCCGCACTAATAAGTCATGCATATTTAGAGAGCAATTTTTATTGCTTGCAATGATGACAACTTACTTGAAGGATCTTACTCAATCCATAGGTAGATATGGTGGACTCTCATGGCAAAACTAAGTTTAAGGATATTTGGAAGCACGAGTAGTATCTCTACTTGGTGCAAAGAATCTGGCTAGCTTGAGAGGGAAAGGCAAGCTCAACATGTTGGATGATCCATGACAATATAATTTATCTTAGATGTAAGAAAACATAACCCATTACGTTGTCTTCCTTGTCCAACGTCAACTCTTTAGCGTGTCATACTTTAATGAGTGCTCACAATCATAAAAGATGTCCAAGATAGTATATTTATATGTGAAAACATCTCTTTCTTTATTACTTCCTATTAATTGCAACGATGACCAAAAATATGTTTGTCAACTCTCAACAATTTTTATTCATCATACTCTTTATAGGTGAAGTCATTACTCTCCATAAGATCCATATGATCTCTTTATTTTCTTTTTCTATTCTATTCCCTCAAGATCATAGCAAGGTAATCAAGCCCTTTACTCAACACTAATCTTTATTATATATAGCTCACGGACTCGATTACATAGAAGGATCATAAAGCAAAAATCAGAACTAGATCATACTAAAACTTTATTCTACTAGATCAAGATATAACCAAAAGGACCAAACTAAGAAAAACGGTAAAGATAAAAGTGATGGTGATACGATACCGGGGCACTCCCCCAAGCTTGGCAGTTGCTAAGGGGAGTGCCCATACCCATGTGTTTATGTCTCCTTCCTCAGAGGTGGTGATGATGGAGTTGATGACGTAGGCTTCTTCCTTAATTTGCGCTTGAGGACAGAATTTTGCTCCTTTAGGTCCTCGATCTCCCGCTCAAGGCTTAGTACCTTTTTGCATAGTTCTTGTTTGTTCTCCTGCAAGAGACGAAAAGGAATAAACTCAATCTTAGGTTTCTTTGCTCTATTGGGGAGGCTTGACTTTTTGAACTCCACATGCATGTCCCCAGGTTGAGGTAATGGGACTTCATCTTCATCTGAGCTTGTCTCCTCCTTTCCCTTAGGCTCATAGTCTTCTTCCTCTGTGTTCCAGCCACAATGCTCCAAGTCCCCGTAGACCTTATGGTCTGCAAGGTAATCATCCATGTAGCTTTCTCCCTCCGAATCTTGGGATGACATAGTGCTCTAATCTGCAATAGAAACAGCTCGAAACAAAGACAGAGGATATTTGCGTGATACGGTGGTCAAAACCTTCGGGAGATTATATAACGAATTTTTACCGCCCAAAAGAAGTATCATGCAAGAAAACAGAGTCCGGAGAGCACACGAGGTGCCCACGAGGCAGGGGGGCGCACCCAGGGGGTAGTGTCGTGGATCTAAGACTGACAGTAGAATGGGGGGTAAGTATGAGGAGGCAAGATCCTAGCTATGGAGTAGTTGTACACACGAGTTTTATGAGTTCAGGCCCTTCTCGGAGGAAGTAACAGCCCTACATCTCGGGGCCCTAAGGCGGTTGACTGGATTATATATGTGTGTGTGAGTTTACAAAAGTGCGAACCCTTGTCCCAGAGGAGGGGGGTGGCTTATATAGAGTGCGCCAGGACCCCAGCTCCCCTCCGTTACACAGGGTTCAATGTTCATAAAGGAGGGGCGTTACTGGTAACGTCTGCAGTAAAGTGTTATAAATGTCCAGAAAGCTATGGCTTAAGTCTTGACCATTGCAGAGTGTAGAGTTTCTCATCTTCAAGGTGGTCGAGTGTCTTCAAGGTGGTCGAGTGAGCACATCTTCATGGTCGAGTGGACGATGGTTTCTCTTTGACTGCTTCTGATTCTTTGTAGAGATGTCCTTGGGGAGGGTATGTCAGACAGGTCCATGACCCTACCCTAGGTACATAGCTTCATCATTAGCCCCCGAATGGATCAGGGTTTGAGTGGGGAAGGATTTGGGAACACTTCTGACCCATTCTTTGTGTTATGAGTATATCCTGTTCTGGAACAATGAGTTGAGGTGACGACGTCGAATCCTTTCTCAGTCACCATGGTCCATTCTTGGTTTTTGTCGAGTGAATTTTCATGGTAGAATTCCGAATGATGATGCGGAGGATGTTTTTCTTCAGTCTAACAGGTTGTTCTGCTCTCCACGGATCTCGCGGGATTCGAATTTTGGGAAGCGCGCCAGACGAACGGAACCGAGGTTATCGGGACGAATTAGGCATGTCTCCTCGATCCCCGTGCCACCTTTTTCGCCACGTACTACGCGCGCGACTGTTGCGGGATTTGTTTAGATCGCCTAGGTCCACCAGTCAGTCACTCGGGTGACGACTATATAAAAGGCCCCGGACCAGGCCTCTGCCCCGCGCGCTCCCATTCTCTATTCTTCTTCTCCCAATCTCTCCGCCCCGCTCGCTTCCGCCCTCGTCGCCGGACCTTTGCTCGAGCTTGACTCGTTGCCATGGGGAAGGAGAGGACGGTGGCGCTGGAACGCGCGAAGAAGGCGACCGCGAAGGCCAAGAGCAAGCAGACCAGCCGGGGTGGATCGTTGTCAAGATCTGGCCTGCCGGCGGGCTGGATCCAGGGCGACTGGATCCGCTCGGCAATCACCCAAGACGACCTCGACGACCTGGTGGAGGGGGGACTGATCCCCCACAAGTCGGCACGGCTCCCCGGGAATGAAACCGAGCCGCAGCCAAGGGAGGATGAGTGCGTTCTCCTCTCCAACCACGTAGATTGCGGATTCTCGCTGCCTCCCCATCCTTTCTTCTAGGGTTTTTTGAACTTCTTTGGGGCTCAACTCCACCATTTCACTCCAAACACCATAGTCTATCTGGCCGCTTTCGTATTGATGTGTGAAAACTTCTTGGGCTGTCGACCGCACTGGGGTCTTTTCAAACACATCTTCACCTGCCGCTCCCAGTCGGTCAAAAAGGCCAAGTCGAGTGACGAGAAGACACAAGTGATCCAGATGTGCGGGGGTCTGGGGATCCAGATGAGGAGCAAGAGTACTTTCCCAGCCATGATTCTTCCCGACTCGATTCGGGGCTGGCAGTCGACTTGGTTCTACTACAAGGATCAGCCGACCCCGGGTCAGTCGACTGGACTTCCTCCCTTTTCCTTGGCTCGAGTGGAGAAGACTGCCCCCCTGAAGGTAGTTCCAGAAGAGAAGGCGCGGGTCAAGGTGCTGGTCGAGCGGGTCGTCCAGCTTGTCCGCGATGGAGTGACCGGGATGGATCTGCTGGAGGTCTTTCTTGGTCGACGCATCCAACCTCTTCAGGCGCGTGATCATCCGATGTGGATGTACTCTGGGCTCGAGGATTCCACTCGGATCCACCCGGAGGATGTCAGCGAGGATATCTTGGAGAAGTGGTTGAGGGGAATCACCGGCAACAAAGACAACCCCCGGGGGTCTAGGAGGGTGATTCCATTCGACAACTCGCACCAGCCGGAGCAGGTATATTTCTGTTTTATCAAGTATCTTTCCGATTCACCATGTGATGTCTTGTTTGTGGTCAACTGAATTTCCTTTGATTGTTATCCTTTCAGGCCCTCATCGACATGTACTCAATGCCCAACGGGGTGCAAGACCAAGACGCTGAGGAAGAAGGGAGCGGGGGCGAGAGCGGCGAGGAGCATTCGGAAGCCGAGGAGGACGAGGAGAGCGATGAATCAACTGATGACGAAGAAGTTGACTCGCCTCCTCACAGGGAGAGGAGATCCAAGCACGCTCACGACCCGGCAAGCGCTCCGGACTTGGTGGCCACGCCGATTGGGCAGTCGTCGAAGCGCCCCAGGACGTCTTCCCCAACGCCGACTGAGAAGGCTCCAAAGCAATCCAAAGTTGCGCCGCCTCCAGCGCCGAAAGCGCCGAAAGCCACCTCTTCCAAACTGCCAAAAGCTTTGCCCAGGATCAAAGTGGTCATTCCTACTATCTCCGGGTAACCATCTGACTTGTCTTTTTCGTCGAATCGATTAACCAGACGTAACCGATTGAATACGGGTCTTTGCAGTGCTGCTACGTCAGGAACCTCTTCTTTCCAGTACCGGGACGAGGAAATGGAAGATGCGATAACCTCCAACCCAGGTATAAACTCTTGTGATTTTGTTCTTGATTCTTTGGTCGACTGCGTTCGAGTGGTTCACTTGGGGTCGAATGATCTACCTTGCAGTTCCACCCAACATCATTGATCTTCCAGATGACGATGAAGATGTGGCTCTTAAGCCCAGGAAGAGCAAGAAGGTAGCAGCTGGCAGGGTGGCTCGGCAAGAACCAACTACAACACCTCCCGTCCGTCAAGCTGAAGACGCGGGCAGGGCCTCTGTGACGTTCGCTGCATCCCTGTCGAGTGGGCATCCCGCACCGTCGACTGCACCTGTGATTCCTTCAACTGTCCAACTCCACGCCACGGAGCTCCAAGCCGCCGCACCTGGGTCGTCTGCACACTTTTTCATCAGCTACCCCATCCCGGACAACTAGTCAGAAGCGGCTGTGGAAGCCATCCGACAGGCTGACATGATGATGGAGCGGGTGAAGAAGGTGCACGAGAACAACCAGGCTGCCTACGACGCCAGTGCCACCCTTCAGGCCAATGTCCAGGTGAGTAGACTTTCCGACTGTTTTTGTTCTCGAAGAATCTTCTTCTGCACAATCTCCTGTTGTTTGCATCGAATTGGAGCACCCACTGGGTGTTTTGTTGTTTTTGGTAGTTTCGCTCTTCCACTCGGTCTGGGCGAGTGGGATCAGAACCGGTGGGGGCACGCTAAGTGCACCCACTGGGTGTAGTCCCCGAGACCACGGTCGACTACAGGCAGTTGACTAGGGTCTGAGTTCTTCTTTCTTTTCTTTCTACTCCTTACACTCGACTCTAGCGGGCCGGTCGAGTAGGATCCGAACCGGTGGGGGCACGCCAAGTGCACCCGCTGGGTGTAGTCCCCGAGACCGCGGTCGATTGCTGGTAGTCGACTGGGGTCTGAACAGCTTGCTGCCCCTTTTTTTGACCTGGTCCGGGCGGACCGGGCGAGTTGAGTCTTAGTCAGCGGGGGCACGCCAAGTGCACCCGCTGGGTGTAGCCCCTGAGACCGCAGTCGACTGTGTGCAGTCGGCTGGGGTCTAAATGGACTTCTTTAGGTTTTATTCACTCGAAAGTGAACCGCCTTTGATCCTATCGATTGATCTGTCTTTTGCCTTCTGCAGAAGTCTTGTACTCTTATTTCCAAGTTTGCTGAACTCGAGGAGAAGCAGAGGCAACTCAACTTAGACTTGGAATTGGCTCAGCAAAATCTGAAAAAAAAACTCAAGACGAGGTCGCTGGTATGGAAGGTAACTGATTGTCGACTGACTTTCAATATATCTCTTTGATCTCTTCTTTGATTTGATTGCTTCTTTTGTAGAGAAAATGAAGTTGGCTCTGGAGAAGAAGGATTGGACCTCGCCGCCGCGCAAAAAGCAGCCCAAGACAAAACCGCTCTCGCAGACAAGAAGCTTGCTTTAATCGGAACGCTTGAAGGAGAGGTCAACAAACTGAAATCTTGTCTTAATGAAGCTAACCGCGAAGTGACCAGTCTAAAGAAGGACAAGGTTGTCCTAAATGAAAAGTTGGAGCCTGCAATCCACAAGAGGAATGACACAGAAGCTTATCTGAGGACTCTCGCCAAGAAGCTTTATCTCGCGCTGGAAGGTATTTCCTTTAATCCGACAGTGTTGATGCTTGCGATCGGATCTTGCTCGGTCGATTGACTAACTTTTGGCTGCAGAACTCTGCCAAGACTTCAACGAAGAAACTGGAAGGGTCGAGACGGGTCTGGACCCTATCGCTTCCCCAGTCTGCGACAAAACTGCGATGGACGTGCTCCGACTGGAGTCCCGTATCGCCAGCGCCACAAGCTACCTCGCACGCCTGAAGGAGGTTGTATCTCGAATCGACTCATTGCTTTGGCCGGGGGTGACGCTTTAGAATGACCTAGAATCCTTGATGACTCGACTGGACGAGATCCCTGACCGAGTGCAAGAATGGAAGAAATCCTCTGCCCGGTGTGGTGTTGACGTTGCGCTATCCTTGGTGCGAGTCCATTGCAAGGAGGCTCGTGAAGATAAGCTGGCTGCGATCAAAGTCGCTAACACCAAAAAGCACGACTTCCAGTCCTTCATGGAGACTTTCATCGCTTCCGCCACTCGGATTGCTGATGGGATCGACCTGGACTCATTCGTGGAGCCTGCCAGCCCTCCTCCGGCCGAGTGAACAGACTCATGAAACCTGAATATGCTTTAAATTTGCCTCGGAATGCCGAGTGATTGCTGTAACCGTTGAACTCCTTCGGGCTTGATGCCCGAGTACTTTTGATTTGCTGCTCGGAGCCTTTAGGATTTATCTGAATTTGGTTTATTTCTGAATGTGCTTGTGTTTGTCCTCGAATGGACTTTGCTCACTGCTTTGAATAGTCTTTGCGCTGGAGATGCAGCTCTGAGGTGGCGGCTCCAATCGACCTGCGCTTCGTCGTCCTTGCGGATAGGGATGGAGCGGGCGCTGTACTTGCGTCGTAGCTCCGAAGGAGAAGGTTGCAGTCGACCTGCACCTCGTCATCCTTGCGGATAGGGATGGACCAGACGTTGTATTTGTGCCGCAGCTCCGAAGGAGAAGGTTGCAGTCGACCTGCACCTAGTCATCCTTGCGGATAGGGATGGACCGGACGTTGTATTTGTGCCGCAGCTCCGAAGGAGAAGGTTGCAGTCGACCTGCACCTCGTTGTCCTTGCGGATAGGGATGGACCGTACGTTGTATTTGTGTCGCAGCTCCGAAGGAGAAGGTTGCAGTCGACCTGCACCTCGTCGTCCTTGCGGATAGGGATGGACCGGACGTTGTATTTGTGCCGCAGCTCCGAAGGAGAAGGTTACAGTCGACCTGCACCTCGTCGTCCTTATGGATAGGGATATGTTTCAAACTTAGGCGAGTACTGGACTGCAGCTAAGCCCCCAAGTGGGAGGATTGCTCTCCACTCGGTAGGATTTTTTCGAACTTAGGCGAGTGCTGGACTGCAGCTAAGTCTCCTGGTGAGAGAACTTAGGCGAGTGCTGGACTGCAGCTAAGCCCCCGAGTGGGAGGATTGCTCTCCACTCGGTAGGATTTTTTTCGAACTTAGGCGAGTACTGGACTGCAGTTAAGTCTCCTAGTGAGAGAACTTAGGTGAGTGCTGGACTACAGCTAAGCCTCCTAGTGAGAGAACTTAGGAGAGTGCTGGACTGCAGCTAAGCCCCTGAGTGGGAGGATTGCTCTCCACTCGGTAGGATTTTTTCAAACTTAGGCGAGTGCTAGACTGCAGCTAAGCCTCCTAGTGAGAGAACTTAGGCGAGTGCTGGACTGTAGCTAAGCCCACGAGTGGGAGGATTGCTCTCCACTCGGTAGGATTTTTTCAAACTTAGGCGAGTGCTGGACTGCAGCTAAGCCTCCTAGTGAGAGAACTTAGGCGAGTGCTGGACTGCAGCTAAGCCCCCGAGTGGGAGGATTGCTCTCCACTCGGTAGGATTTTTTCAAACTTAGGCGAGTGCTGGACTGCAGCTAAGCCTCCTAGTGAGAGAACTTAGGCGAGTGCTGGACTGCAGCTAAGCCCCGAGTGGGAGGATTGCTCTCCACTCGGTAGGATTTTTTCAAACTTAGGCGAGTGTTGGACTGCAGCTAAGCCTCCTAGTGAGAGAACTTAGGCGAGTGCTGGACTGCAGCTAGGCCCCCGAGTGGGAGGATTGCTCTCCACTCGGTAGGATTTTTTCAAACTTAGGCGAGTGCTGGACTGCAGCTAAGCCTCCTAGTGAGAGAACTTAGGCGAGTGCTGGATTGCAGCTAAGTCTCCTAGTGGGAGAACTTAGGCGAGTGCTGGACTGCAGCTAAGCCCCCGAGTGGGAGGGTTGCTCTCCACTCGGTAGGATTTTTTCAAACTTAGGCGAGTACTAGAGTGCAGCTAAGTCTCCTAGTGGGAGAACTTAGGCGAGTGCTGGACTGCAGCTAAGCCCCCGAGTGGGAGGGTTGCTCTCCACTCGGTAGGATTTTCTTTCAAACTTAGGCGAAACGGATTCGCGACTAAGCCACCCACTGGGGGATTTCAGAAGTAAATAAGAACACAACAATCGAATGATAGGACCATAAGCTCTTGTCTTTGATAAACAAATTACAAAGGTGTTTCTTATTACATTTTATTCGAACAAGTGCTTAAGTATAAAAAGGGCGGAGCAGCTCCGCGTTCCAAGCCCGTGGCTCGTCTTTCTGATGCTCAATACTGTAAAGATGGTATGCTCCATTGTGGAGAACTTTGGTGATGATGAAGGGGCCCTCCCAAGTCGGGGCAAGCTTGTGTGGTTTCTGTTGATCCACTCGAAGAACTAGGTCTCCTTCTTGAAAGGCTCGACCCCTCACATTTCTGGCGTGGAATCGATGCAAGTGTTGCTGATAGATGGTCGACTGGATCAAGGCCATCTCTCTTTCCTCCTCCAAGAGATCGACTGAATCTTGTTGGGCCTGTTCTGCTTCCTCTTCGGAGAAGAGCTCGACTCGGGGTGCATTGTGGAGCAGGTCACTTGGCAGAATAGCTTCGGCCCCGTAAACCAAGAAGAAAGTGGTCCGTCCGGTCGACCGATTAGGGGTTGTCCTCAAGCCCCACAGAACTGACGGAAGTTCATCAACCCAAGCGCCTGCTGCGTGTTTGAGATCACGCATCAGTCGGGGTTTCAGTCCTTTGAGAATTAGGCCATTGGCTCTTTCTGTTTGTCTTTTCGACTGCGGGTGAGCGACCGAAGCATAGTCGACTCGAGTGCCTTGAGAGGCGCAGAAAGCTCTGAACTCATCAGAATCGAAGTTCGACCCGTTTTCCATGATGATGCTGTGTGGAACTCCATATCTGAATGTCAATTCTCTGATAAAACTGACAGTGGTGCTTGCATCAAGGTTCTTGATAGGTTTAGCTTCGATCCATTTGGTAAACTTGTCGACTGCAACGAGCACATGAGTGAAGCCGCTCCTGCCAGTTCTCAGTGGTCCAACCATGTCCAGACCCCAAACAGCAAAGGGCCAGATGAGGGGGATGGTCTTCAGGGCTGACGCTGGCTTGTGAGACATGTCGGAGTAAAACTGGCAGCCTTCACATCTGTTGACTATATCTTTCGCCATTTCATTTGCTCGTGGCCAATAGAATCCAGCTCGGTATGCTTTAGCCACGATGGCCCGAGAGGACGCATGATGACCACAGGTCCCCGAGTGGATGTCATTGAGGATCATTCGACCTTCTTCTGGTGTTATGCATTTCTGACTGACTCCAGTCACACTTTCCCTGAACTGCTGCCCTCTTATCATAGTAAAGGCCTTGGATCGATGGACGATCTGTCGAGCCTCTTCTTCATCCTCTGGGAGTTCTTTCCTGAGGATGTACGCAATGTAGGGGACCGTCCAGTCGGGAGTAATGGCCAGAACCTCCATGATCGGGTCGACCACGGCTGGGACCTCGACTTCAGTCGGATCTGTGGCGCTCTTAGGTTGCGGGGGCTCTTCAGTAAAAAGATCTTCCTGAACTATCGGCGAGTGAATATGTTCCAAAAACACATTGCTGGGGATGGCTTCTCTCTTGGAACCTATCTTTGCCAAATCGTCAGCTGCTTGATTTTTCAGTCGGGGTATGTGGTGGAGTTCTAACCCCTCAAACTTCTTCTCGAGCTTTCTCACTGTGTTGCAGTAACCAGTCATGGCTGGGCTTCTGACGTCCCACTCCTTCATCACTTAATTAACTACCAAATCTGAGTCGCCATAGACCATGAGGCGACGGACACCGAGTGAAATGGCCATGCGCAACCCATACAGGAGTGCTTCATATTCTGCTTTGTTGTTGGAGGAATCAAAGTGAATCTGGAGGACATATCTGAGCCTGTCTCCTCGGGGGATACCAGAACTACTTCAGCACCAGAACTGTTCAGCATCTTGGATCCGTCAAAGAACATGGTCCAGTGCTCAGAGTGAACTTGAGTCGGCAGTTGCTGTTTGATCCACTCGGCGAGGAAATCTGCTATTGCTTGGGACTTGATAGCTTTCTTTGCCTCAAACTTGATATCCAGGGGAAGGAGTTCAATCGCCCATTTGGCCACTCGACCAGTTGCATCTCTGTTGTGCAGAGTCTCTGACAATGGAGCGTCGCTGACGACTGTAACAGAGTGATATGAGAAATAGTGCGCAACCTTCTTCATGGTCATGTAAATCCCATAGACAAGCTTCTGATAATGAGGATATCTCTGCTTTGACAGGGTCAGGACTTCAGAAATATAATAAACTGGGTGTTGAACCTTATAAGCTTTTCCTTCCTCTTCCCGCTCGACCGTAAGTACTGCACTAACGACTTGTCCAGTGGCTGCTATATAAAGCAGTAGAGGCTCTTTGCTGATTGGAGCAGCAAGCACCGGCTGGGTGGAAAGCAGGGCTTTTAGCTCTGCAAACGCTGCATCAGCTTCTAGGGTCCACTCGAACTTGTCTGATTTCTTCATCAGTCGGTAAAGATGCAGCGCCTTTTCACCGAGGCAAGAAATGAATCGACTTAGGGCGGCCAAGCAACCAGTAAGCTTCTGGACATCATCCACACACACAGGGCGCTTCATTCGGAGTATAGTGCCTACTTTCTCTGGGTTAGCATCGATTCCTCATTCGGAAACAAGAAAACCGAGTAACTTTCCGCCTGGAACTCCAAACGTGCACTTTGATGGATTGAGCTTGATATCATACCTTCTGAGGTTGGCAAAGGTTTCAGCAAGGTCAGTCAGTAGGTCGGAACCTTTACGTGACTTGACCGCAATGTCATCCATGTATGCTTCCACATTCCGACTGATCTGAGTGAGCAGGCACTTCTGAATCATCCTCATGAATGTGGCTCCGGCGTTCTTCAAACCGAATGGCATTGTGACATAACAGAAGCACCCAAATGGGATGATAAACGCTGTCTTTATTTTGTCGGGCCCGTACAGACGGATCTGGTGGTACCCGGAATAGGCGTCTAAAAAGGACAAACGCTCGCACCCTGCAGTCGAGTCGACTATCTGATCGATGCGAGGGAGAGGGAAGTGATCTTTCGGGCAGGCCCGATTGATATGCTTGAAATCAATACACATACGATGTGAGTCATCTTTCTTTTGGACCATGACAACATTGGCTAACCACTCGGAGTGATAAATCTCTCGGATAAACTCAGCTGCCAAAAGCCGAGCCACCTCTTCACCGACTGCCTTTCTTTTCTGGACGGCGGACCGTCGAAGATGCTCTTTAACTGGTTTCACCTTTGGGTCGACTCTCAAACGATGCTCAGCCAGTCCCCTGGGAACACCCGGCATGTCAGAAGGCTTCCATGCAAAGATGTCCCAGTTCTCACGGAGAAACTGGATGAGCGCTTCTTCCTATTTGGAGTCGAGTGAGGTTGAAATGTGAGTCGGAGCAGCATTGGGATCTGTCGGGTGAATGTGAATCGACTTCGTTTCACCAGATGACTGGAATGCTGAATCTGTGGCTGGCTTCTTGGCTCGCAACAAGTCACTCGGATCTGCATTTTTCTGGTATTCTTGCAATTCTACCACGGCCATCTGGGCATCGGCGATCTTTGAGCCCTTCTGGAAGCACTCTTCCGCCTTCTTCCAATTGCCAGAGATAGTGATCACTCCTCTGGGACCTGGCATCTTCAGTTTGAGGTACACGTAACATGGTCGAGCCATAAATCGTGCATAAGCTGGCCTGCCCAAAATTGCATGATAAGCACTCTGGAAATCCACAACTTCAAACATCAACTTTTCTTTGCGGTAATTTTTGGAATCACCGAAAACCACGTCGAGTGCAATCTGACCAAGGGATGCAGCCTTCTTGCCTGGAATGACACCATGGAAACTCATATGGCTTTCGCTGAGTCTGGACATCGGAATGCCCATTCCTTTCAACGTTTCTGCATACAGTATGTTCATGCCACTGCCACCGTCCATCAGGACCTTTGTCAGTCGAGTGCCTTCGACCACCGGGTCGACCACCAGTGCTTGCCTCCCAGGGGTGGCGATGTGCATTGGATGATCAGACTGATCGAATGTAATGGCAGTCTGCGACCACTTCAAGTAACTGGGTGTCGTCGGAGCGACCATGTTCACTTCCCTATTGATGACTTTCAATCGACTTTTGCTCTCAACGTCAGCAAAAATCATCAGAGTGGAATTCACGTGGGGATAACCATCATCATCCTCTTCCTCATCCTCAGCCTTGTCTGCCTCCTTCTCTTTTTCCTTGGGCTGTTTCTCTCGGAACTGCTAGATTAGGAGCCGACACTGCCGAGTGGTGTGCTTCGGGTAAATGAAATTACCTTCTTCATATTTTTTGGTGTGGATATGGCACGGCAGATCCAACACGTCATTTCCATCTTGATCTTTTACTTTCTTGGGGTTCCACGGCCCTTTGGGCTTCCCCTTGAACTTTCCTTGAACCACAGCCAAGGCTTCACCCGGAGCAGCTGGCTCGGCCTTGTGCTTCTATTTCCGACTGGAGTTTCCTCCTCCGGCTTCATGGGCGACTGCTTTGTGCTTGCCACTCCGGAGCCACTCTTCTTCTTCACCATTGGCATACTTGGTGGCAATTCCATCATCTGAGCTAGAGTCATATTTCCTGTCCGGCCGAATTTCATATTCAACTCTCGATACCTGACGCCTTCCTTAAAGGCACAAATTTCCTGATGATCTGACACATCTTCTACTGTGTGGTGCAGGGTGACCCATCTTTGGATATAATCCCTCAAAGTTTCATTCGGTTTCTGAACACAACACTGCAACTTTGTCAAACCTGTCGGCCGTTTGCACGTGCCCTCGAATGTTCTGAAAAACACTCGGGCGAGATCTTCCCAAGTATAGATGCTGCTAGGTGCTAACTGATTCAGCCACGCTCTAGCCGAGCCCTCTAACATCAGAGGAAGGTGTTTCATGGCCACTTCATCATTGCCGCCACCAATCTGGACAGCCACTTGGTAGTCTTCAAGCCAAGTGTCAGGCTTGGACTCCCCGGTGAACTTACTAACTCCAGACGCCAACCTGAAGTTGGGGGGAATCACCGCAACTCTGATAGCTCTGTTGAAGCACTCTGGACCAGAGACATGCACCCTGTTGCTGGTTTGTGGACCTCCATCATGGCCCTCCCGGTGAGCTCTATTTCTGTCGACCAAGCCCTGCACAAGAATAGATCTCGCATCAAAGCCTGGCTCCCTGGGGTCGATTGGAATACCTCGCCCAACACTGTGAGGGCGTCTGTCTTCATGCTGCCGAGGCACGTACGACCCGCTCCTCGGGGGAGGCGTGGGCACTCGACGACGATCATCATGATCGACTCGGCGATCATACTGCTCTCGGTTTTTGTACTGATCTCGTTGATCTCCACGTCCCTCACGCCTCAGAGGCGATCTTGGGCTATGGGCCGACCGAACTGTGTTTGCCATCACGGATCTGCTATGGATCCTATCCCGCAACTGAGATACAACTGTATTCTGCTCTCCCGCCGCCCGGAGCAAGGCTCGGATCTGCACCAGACCTCGACCAGCTTCTGACTGGGAGGGTTGGATCGACTCCGTTATCCGAGCAGCGGCAGCTAGATTCTGGATTGGGGTTCGGTATACCTGAGTTGGAGTTGGAAAAAGTTGGCGTCAACTGGACTCAGGAGCATGTTGTCGAGCGCGATCGTCGAGTGCGGGCTGGAGGTTCTCCAGTCTTGTGCGCTCAGCCAGATTGGCCAAGCGCGCCTACTCCAAGGCCTGGGCCTCGGGGGATTCTCCAACTATAGGAGTGTGCAGGGCATCCATGTTCCGGCAACGAAGTTCTTCCCTCTCCTGCGAGGAGAGAGGTTCGGGGCGGTACTCCTCATGAACGCGCGATGGATCGCCGTTCCCGTCACCTCCGTCTTCACGATTGAAGCCAGGAGGACTGCGTGGTCCATTGACCATCAGGACTTCCGCCGCCGAGTCACTGTTGCCGCACTCGAATGCGGTCTCTACGGAGCTAGTCGACAGATCGAACAGGCCGTAGAGAGATTCGTCGGGCTCGATCGCCGCGACTTGAGGGGTGGCCCATTAGCGGGCCACCGCATGCTTCACCCATCGTTGAAGCCTCGACCGACCGGTGTGCTTGCTCCGGCGGGTCGCAGGGAGGGGGAAAGCTGCTGGAGTCGACTGGTACTGGGTCGACGGTTGCCGCAGGAGGACGCCACGGACGCACGTGCGAAAGTGCACCGCCCCGCGAGTGGGGAGCGCGTCGGCGTCGAGTGGTGCCTCCTGGAGCCAAGCGGAGTCGTCGGCGACAAACACGAGCGCGCCGAGACGGATCTCGCGGCCCTCAGCCAAACCTCCGCCTGGAACCATGATGAAGGGGATCGGAAAAATTGCAACTTCTCCAATAAGTCGCTAAGACACCTGCCCCACGGTGGGCGCCTACTGTCGTGGATCTAAGACTAACAGTAGAATGGGGGGTAAGTATGAGGTGGCAAGATCCTAGCTATGGAGTAGTTGTACACACGAGTTTTACGAGTTCAGGCCCTTCTCGGAGGAAGTAACAGCCCTACGTCTCGGTGCCCTGAGGTGGTCGACTGGATTATATGTGTGTGTGTGTGTGAGAGTTTACAAAAGTGCGAACCCCTGTCCCAGAGGAGGGGGTGGCTTATATAGAGTGTGCCAGGACCCCAGCTCCCCTCCGTTACACAGGGTTCAATGTTCATAAAGGAGGGGCGTTACTGGTAACGTCTTCAGTAAAGTGTTATAAATGTCCATAAAGCTATGGCTTAAGTCTTGACCGTTGCAGAGTGGGGAGTTTCTCATCTTCAAGGTGGTCGAGTGTCTTCAAGGTGGTCGAGTGAGCACATCTTCATGGTCGAGTGAACGATGGTTTCTCTTCGACTGCTTCTGATTATTTGTAGAGATGTCCTTGGGGAGGGTATGTCGGACAGGTCCATGACCCTACCCTAGGTACATAGCTTCGTCAAGTAGGGCGCGCCCTCCACCCACGTGGATGCCTCGTGTCCTTCCCGGACTACTTCTTATTTTCCTATTTTCCTAATATTCCAAAACAGAGAAAAATTGCTATTAGAACTGTTTTGGAGTCGGTTTACTTACCGTACCACGCACCTATCCCTTTCCAGAGTCTGAAACGTTCTGGAAAGTGTCCCTTATGTATTCCTCTGAGGTTACGGTTTCAATAACATTAGTTTCAACATTTATGGGATTACCTGAGATATAATGTTTGATTCTTTGACCGTTCACCACCTTCGGATTTGTGCCTTCGAAGTTGTTGATTTTTATGGCACCGAAACGGTAGACCTCCTCTATGACGTAAGGACCTTCCCGTTTGGAGAGGAGTTTGCCTGCAAAAAATCTTAAACGAGAGTTGTATAACAATACATAATCACCTACATTAAACTCACATTTTTGTATCCTTTTATCATGCCATCTTTTAACTTTTTCTTTAAACAGTTTGGCATTCTCGTAGGCCTGGGTTCTCCATTCATCAAGTGAGCTAATGTCAAAAAGCCTCTTCTCACCGGCAAGTTCGAAGTCATAGTTGAGCTCTTTAATAGCCCAATATGCCTTATGTTCTAATTCAAGAGGTAAGTGACATGCTTTGCCATAAACCATTTTATATGGAGACATACCCATAGGATTTTTATATGCAGTTCTATAAGACCATAATGCATCATCAGGTTTCTTGGACCAATTCTTTCTAGATCTATTAACAGTCTTTTACAAAATTATTTTAAGCTCTCTATTGCTAAGTTCTACTTGACCATTAGACTGTGGATGATATGGAGATGCAATTCTATGATTAACATCATAGTTAGCAAGCATTTTACGAAAAGCACCATGAATAAAATGTGAACCACCATCAGTCATTAGATATCTAGGGACTCCAAACCTCGGAAAAATAACTTTTTTAAGCATCTTAATAGAGGTGTTATGATCAGCACTACTAGTTGGAATAGCTTCTACCCACCTAGTAACGTAATCAACAGCAACTAAAATATGTGTATACCCATTAGAGGAAGGAAAAGGTCCCATATAATCAAATCCCCAAACATCAAATGGTTCAATAACAAGTGAATAATTCATAGGCACTTCTTGACGTCTACTAATATTACCAATTCTTTGACATTCATCACAAGACAAGACAAACTTACGGGCATCCTTGAAGAGAGTAGGCCAATAAAAACCAGATTGCAATACCTTATGTGCAGTTCTATCTCCAGCATGGTGTCCTCCATAAGCCTCGGAGTGACACTTGCGTAGGATCTGTTCTTGTTCATGCTCAGGTACACAACGTCTAATAACACCATCTACTCCTTTATAAAGATGTGGGTCATCCCAGAAGTAATGCCATAAATCATAGAAGAACCTTTTCTTTTGCTGGTATGTGAAACTCGGTGGTATAAATTTAGCAACAATGTAATTAGCATAATCAGCATACCATGGAGTAGTACGAGAAGCATTATCACAGCTAATTGTTCATCAGGAAAGCTATCATCAATAGGTAGTGGGTCATCAAGAACATTCTCTAACCTAGACAAGTTATCTGCAACGGGGTTCTCAGCTCCCTTTCTATCAATAATATGCAAATCAAATTCTTGTAGCAAGAGAACCCATCTAATAAGTCTAGGTTTAGCATCTTTCTTTTCCATAAGATATTTAATAGCAGCATGATCAATGTGAATAGTTACTTTAGAATGAACAATATAAGGTCTGAACTTATCACAATCAAATACAACTGCTAAAAATTCCTTTTCAGTAGTAGCATAATTTCTTTGAGCACTATCTAGAGTTTTACTAGCATATTGAATAACATTTAATTTCTTATCAACTCTTTGTCCTAGAACAGCCCCTACAGCATAATCACTAGCATCACACATAATTTCAAATGGTAAATTCCAATCAGGAGGCTGAACAATAGGTGCAGAAATCAAAGCTTTCTTAAGTATTTCAAATGCTTCTACACAATCATCATCAAAGAAAAAAGGAACATCTTTTTGTAAGAGATTAGTCAGAGGCCTGGAAATTTTAGAGAAGTCCTTGATGAACCTCCTATGAAAACCGGCATGACCAAGGAAAATTCTTATACCTTTAATGTCCTTAGGACATGACATCTTTTCAATACCATCAACTTTAGCTTTATCAACTTCAATACCTCTTTCAGAAATTTTATGCCCCAAGACAATACCTTCATTAACCATAAAGTGGCACTTCTCCCAATTCAAGACACGATTAGTTTCTTCACATATCTGCAAAACTCGATCAAGGTTGCTTAAGCAATCATCAAAAGAAGTCCCATAAATGTAGAAATCTTCCATGAATACCTCAACAATCTTTTCACAAAAGTCAGAGAATATAGCAGTCATACATCTTTGAAAAGTAGCAGGTGCATTACACAAACCAAAAGGCATACATCTATAAGCAAAGGTACCGAAAGGGCAAATAAAAGTTGTCTTTTCTTGATCCTCTTTTGACACAGTTATTTGAGAAAAACCAGAATAACCATCTGGAAAGCAAAAATGTGTATGTTTGGATAATCTTTCTAGCATTTGATCAATAAAAGGTAAAGGGTAATGATCCTTTTTAGTAGCTTTATTTAATTCACAAAAATCCATTACCATTCTATAACCTGTAACAATTCTTTGTGGGATCAATTCATCTTTATCATTAGGAACAACAGTAATACCTCCCTTCTTAGGGACACAATGGACAGGACTTACCCACTGACTATCAGCAACGGGATAAATTATACCTGCCTCCAGAAGCTTTAGTATTTCTTTTCTTACCACTTCTTTCATCTTAGGATTTAACCGTCGTTGGTGATCAACAACCGGTTTAGCATCCTTCTCCAGCTTTATTTTGTGATGGCATAGAGTGGGACTAATGCCCTTAAGATCATCAAGAGTATATCCAATAGCAGCACGATGCTTCTTCAGAGTTTTCAATAATTTCTTTTCTTCTTGCTTTGAAAGGTTAGCAGTAATAACAACAGGATGTATCTCTTTCTCATCAAGATAAGCATATTTAAGAGTATCTGGTAAAGGCTTAAGCTCAAACACGGGATCACCCTTGGGTGGAGGAGGATCCCCTAGCGTTTCAACAGGCAAGTTGTGTTTCAAAATAGGTCCCTGTTTAAAGAATACTTCATCTATTTCCCTCCTTTCATTCATAAACATATCATTTTCATGGTCTAGCAAATATTGTTCTAAAGGATCAGTAGGAGGCATGGCAATAGAAGCAAGACCAATAATTTCATCTTTACTAGGAAATTCTTTATCCTGGGGTTGTCTACGAAATTTAGCAAAATTAAACTCACGAGACATATCCCCTAAACGAACAGAAACAATATCCTTATTGCAGTCTATCTTAGCATTAATAGTATTTGTAAGTGCATCTAGTGCCACCCCTAGTTGGTTTTGGGTATTGACGAAAAACCTAGTTGAGGGACTAATGTGTTTGTGAGAATTGCAGGATAACACAGGTAGAAGTCCCTCATTGTTTCGGTTTTCCTACCAGAGATGACCCCTAAAAATGTATGAAGACATTGATGTCAAAGGTGGTATGTGAAGATACTCACATTGAAGACTATGACAAGAGAAGACATCGCATGAAGCCTATGGAGCTCGAAGACTTAGATCTTTTGTAGTTATGTTTCTTCTTTGTTGAGTCATAGGAACCACCGTACTGTTAAGTGGGGTCCAAGTGAACCAGTCAGAATGACTGAAGTGATGCTTAACCAAAACCTATGTCTTCGAGTGAAGACTATGAGAGTGAAACTTGTCCAGAGTCGGACAAGTCAGCTTTGCTTGTAGCCCAAGTAAAGCTGCCGCGTGAGTTTGAAATCTGACCGTTGGAACACGTGTCAGTTCCTTAGTGACCCAGGGTCATTTCGGACAAATCAGGTCGGGTTGCCTAGTGGCTATAAATAGCCCACCCCCTACAACCATAAACGGTTAGCTGCTTAGAGTTAGAGTACGGCTTTTGTCGTTTGAGAGCAACCCACCTCGAAGCCTTTGAGAGAGAATTCCTTGTGAGGATAAAGCCCTAACCACCCAGAGCCTAAGAGTGTTAGGCATCACTTAAGTCTTCTTGTCTGTGTGATCTGAAGACTTATTACACTTGAGGACTGTGAATCCTCCAGCCGGTTAGGCGTCGCGTTCTGAGCATCCAAGAGACATTGTGGATTGCCGGTGAACGAAGTCTGTGAAGATTTGGGAGTCTACCTTGAAGACTTACCTGAGTGATTGGGCGAGGTCTGTGTGACCTTAGCTCAAGGGGAATACGGTGAGGACTGGGTGTCCTGAGCTGCGTGTTCAGGACTGGGTGTCCGGGACTGTGTGTCCTCAGGTTTAAATACCTAGCCGCCCTAACCAAACGTATAGTTGTCACAGCAACTGGAACTGGTCCAACAAATCATTGTCTTCAACGAGTCACTGGTTTCATCCTTCCCTTCCCTTACTTACTGTTGGTCCTTGTGAAGTCATTGTATGATTGCACTATCTTTTGTCTTCACTGAGTGCCTGCGTGTTCTGTTTGGCTTCATAATATCTTCCTACCTGATCCTTACTACATTGCTGCTATTAGTCATTGTGCTTTCACTCCATTGAATACTTGACTATGGCTTGCTTAGTGTAGTCTACCTTCCGCTGCATGGTAATAGGTTTATTTCTATCGTTTGTCTTCATAACTTCCACGTTTTGAAGACTTTCATAAAAATCGCCTATTCACCCCCCCCCTCTAGTCGATATAACGCACTTTCAGTATTCAAGAAGGGTCTACCAAATATAATGGGGCAAAAATCATCTTGTGGGGAACCAAGAACAAGAAAATCAGCAGGATATTTAACTTTCCCACACAAGACCTCAACATCTCTAACAATCCCAACTGGTGAAATAGTATCTCTATTGGCAAGCTTAATTGTAACATCAATCTCTTCTATCTCAACAGGTGCAATATCATGCATAATTTCTTTGTATAAGGAATGAGGTATTGCACTTGCACTAGCACCCATATCACATAAGCCATGATAGCAATGGTCTCCTATTTTAACAGAAATAACAGGCATGCCTACAACAGGTTTATGTTTATTTTTAGTATCAGGTCTAGCAATTCTAGCAGATTCATTGCAGAAGTAAATAACATGCCCATCAATATTATCGGGCAAGAGATCTTTAACCATAGCAACACTAGGTTCAACTTTAATTTGCTTAGGGGGTTTAGGTGTCTTAATATTACTTTTGTTAACCACAATTAAATCTTTAGCATGATCCTTTATTCTAACAGGGAAAGGTGGTTTCTCAATATAAACAGTACGAACAACAGGATCATCATAAGTAATAGTCTTTTCTTCAACTTTAATAGGTGCAACTACTTTTAATTCAATGGGAGGATTATATTTAAACCACTTCTCCTTAGGGAGATCAACATGAGTAGCAAAGGATTCATAGAAAGATGCTACTATCTCAGAGTCAAGTCCATATTTAGTGCTAAATTCACGGAAAGCATCGGTATCCATAAAAGATTTAACACAATCAAACTTAGGTATTATACCTGACTCCTTACCTTCGTCGAGGTCCCAATCTTCAGAGTTGCGTTTAATTCTTTCCAATAAATCCCATTTGAATTCAATAGTCTTTATCATAAACGATCCAGTACAAGAAGTATCGAGCATGGAGCGATTACTGAGAGAAAGCCGAGCATAATTTTTTTGAATAATCATCTCTTTTGAGAGCTCATGATTGGGGCATGAATATAACATTAACTTAAGCCTCCCCAAGCTTGAGTGATGCTTTCTCCTTCGCGAGGCCAAAAATTATATATAAAATTACGATCACGATGAACCAGATGCATAGGATAAAACCTCTGATGAAATTCCAATTTCAATCATTGGTAGTTCCATGATCTAATATCATCACATAGCCTAAACCATGTCAATGCCTCTCCCTTAAAAGATAAAGGGAAGACCTTCTTCTTGATAACATCCTCGGGCATACCTGCAAGCTTAAATAATCCACAAACTTCATCCACATAGATTAGGTGCAAATCGGGATGTAATGTTCCATCACCTGTGAAAGGATTAGCTAGCAGTTTCTCTATCATACCCGATGGAATTTCAAAATAAACATTTTCAGTAGGTTCATTAGGTTGAGGAGCAACTCTTTGCTCTACTGGTCGGGGTGAAGATACCCTGAAGAATCCCCTCAAAGGATTATGTTCCATAGTAACAAGTGACAGTAAATTTCAGCATAATATATAATTTTTTCCTTACCAAATTCCACCTACCAAAGGCGCTTCACTCCCCGGCAACGGCGCCAGAAAAGAGTCTTGATGACCCACAAGTGTAGGGGATCTATCGTAGCCTTTTCGATAAGTAAGAGTGTTGAACCCAATGAGGAGCAGAAGGAAATTATAAGCGGTTTTCAGCAAGGTATTTTCTGGAAACACTGAAATTATCGGTAACAGATAGTTTTGTGATAGGGTAATTGATAACGGGTAAAAAATAGTAAAAGTAAATAAGGTGCAGCAAGATGGCCCAATCCTTTTTGTAGCAAAGGACAAGCGTGGACAAACTCTGATATAAAGGAAAGCGCTCCCGATGACACATGGGAATTATCGTCAAGCTAGTTTTCATCACGCTCATATGATTCGCGTTCGGTACTTTGATAATTTGATATGTGGGTGGACCGATGCTTGGGTACTGCCCTTACTTGGACAAGCATCCCACTTATTATTAACCCCTATTGCAAGCATCCGCAATTACAACAGAAGTATTAAGGTAAACCTAACCATAGCATGAAACATATGGATCCAAATCAGCCCCTTATGAAGCAACGCATAAACTAGTGTTTAAGCTTCTGTCACTCTAGCAACCCATCATCTACTTATTACTTCCCAATGCCTCCCTCTAGGCCCAAACAATGGTGAAGTGTCATGTAGACGACGTTCACATGACACCACTAGAGGGACGACAACATACATCTCATCAAAATATCGAACGAATACCAAATTCACATGACTACTTATAGCAAGACTTCTCCCATGTCCTCACGAACAAACGTAACTACTCATAAATCATATTCATGTTCATAATCAGAGGGGTATTAATATGCATAATGGATCTGAACATATGATCTTCCACCAAGTAAACCAACTAGCATCAACTACAAGGAGTAATCAACACTACTAGCAACCCACAGGTACCAATCTGAGGTTTGGATACAAAGATTGGATACAAGAGATGAACTAGGGTTTGAGATGCGATGGTGCTGGTGAAGATGTTTATGAAGATTGGCCCTCTCCCGATGAGAGGATCGTTGGTGATGATGATGGTGATGATTTCCCCCTCGCGAAGGGAAGTTTCCCCGGCAGAACAGCTCCGCCGGAGCCCTAGATTGGCTCCGCCAAGGTTCCGCCTCGTGGCGGCGGAGTTTCGTCCCGTGAGCTTGCTTATGATTTTTTCCTCGACGAAAGACTCCATATAGCCAAAGATGGGCATTAGAGGGCCACCAGGGGGGCCACGAGGCAGGGGGCATGCCCAGGGGGGTAGGGCGCGCCCCCCACCCTCGTGGACGGTGGGTGGCCCCCCTCTGGTACTTCTTTCGCCCAATATTTTTTATATATTCTGAAAATAATTCCCGTGGAGTTTCAAGACTTTTGGAGATGTGCAGAATAGGTCTCTAATATTTGCTCCTTTTCCAGCCCAGAATTCCAGCTGCCGGCATTCCCCCTCTTTATGTAAACCTTGTAAAATAAGAGAGAATATGCACAAGTATTGTGACATAATGTGTAATAATAGCCATAATGCAATAAATATCAATATAAAAGCATGATGCAAAATGGACGTATCACCCCATCATCTAGGTCTCCTTGGGCTCTGTCATAGACAATGATGGAGATGCAAGTGTGATATATCACTTGCTCATTAATAGATAATAAGTGTGGTTGCATGACCTAACACGGCTGCTGGTGCAGGCAGCATGAGACAAGGCGTGGCCCTTGTGGGACTTTCGAGAATTAATTATAGTGAGCCTACACACTAAGGCCCTTCATAGTACTCCACGGTGTACAGGTGCTAAATGTGTCACATAGACAAAAAAATGATGTGGCAGAGCAATTAAAGAAGAGAGAGAACATTATGGTAACCACAGAAGGAAGCGGCGCTAAGCACATGGACCTATGCAAAATGACTACCCACCAATACATGAAGATGTTTAATTGTTAAAAAGTTCAATGAGGGAGCTTAGCTACAAAACCTAAACAGCTATGCATTGGAGAGACTAGTTGCTAAGATATTTAATGCACTTAGCACCTTATGTAAGCATCAATGATTGAAAGTGGCCTAAGTGTGCACTGTATTCGGCTACTCGTAGTACCATCTTTATACTGCATACTAGTATAATAGAATAGTTTCATAAATGATCATATTTATTACCATGCATGACACAAAAAATAGCATAACATTTATTGTGATACAGTATATATATCCATGTTACTCTAACTGTCTCTCTCTCTCTTCTTTAATTCTCTGCCACATCAACGTGTATGCTATTTCTGAGTGCATGATACCGGCTAAAATATCACCACTATGGTCAGCCTTATGTCATATTCCTCGTTCTCACCATATAAAATTGATTTTAGGCTCGGACCCTATAACATCCCAAAATTCTAAATTTTGGAATGTTATATTAATAGATAGTTTTGATTGCTTGAGTGAAATTGAGTGAAATTCGAATTATTTTTTTGAAAGTTAAGTGAGAGGGAATAAAAGGACTTTCCCTAACTTTCATGTTGCATTTTATGATCTCCGTGAATTCAAATTATTTTCACCACAAAACCCTGGAGAGTAGATGACATGAGTTCTTCCATTTTTTTTAAATGACAAGGGGTGTTGAAAATATTTGAATTTCATTGGGAAATATTTTCCAACCGAGGAACTTTATGCAACTCAATGATTTTCGCGAGCGAAGATAAAATGACTTCTTCAAAACATATGAAATATGAGTTGGGAGTTTCAAAGTATTAAATTCAATGTTCTTTTGAATTTATTTTCAATTTGGAGTTTTTGAGTTTTATTCAAATTATTTTTCTTCAAAAATAAAATATATGGAAAATAGGGTAATATGATTCCCTACAATATAGAATTGGAGAAAAATTAATTTGAAATAATTTTGGTGTTTTTAAAATGATTTTATTGAGTTTTTATTGCACCAATAGCACTGTTTGATTTAATCAAATTTGTGTGTATTTTATTTGACGTCATAAAAATGTTCAAGTCGTATAAAGTCTTTTTCTGAAAATTTTGATATATAATATGCCTATATAAAATTTTTATTTTATTCTCGTTATTCAGTTTCCCTTTCTGTATTTATTTTTAAAAACTGTACATGCGGCCACAATTATTTGTCGCCCATGTGCGCTGCATAGGGGCATCGGGCGCCCCATCATTTTAGTGTTTCTTCTCTCCTACATGGGTCACGCCCAGCCAGCCTTTTCATTTTTTTGACCGAATTTTGATAAGAAAAAACTGCAGCCGCAGCGTGTGCGCGCGGCCGGCCGAAGGCCTTTAGGCCCATTTCTGTTTTGTATATTTTCGTCTAGGTTTAGTCTCACATTGCTGAACCCTTTTTCTACCTATAAATATAGACTTACAGAGCCTTCAAAAATCATCCGATTCGGATTAAATAAATATCTTGATTTGACTAGATAAAAATATTTTTCTCCTCTCCTGTGCGACTTTTGGAAATTGTCTCCTTTCTCCAAAGTCATCTTTTCTCCGCCTTAAAGGTATTTTTCTTTATACTCTCGTAGTTTATTATTTTTAAACTAATATAATAAAATAATTAGATTATCAATCAGTCTACGTATTTATACATTAGACCCTAGACGTAGCTATTTTTTCCGTAAAACAGCTTGGCCCTGATTTTTCAAATATAATTTTCCACTTGTTTATCCAAATTAGATGAAACCAGCGCCTATAGCTTCGTCTTGTTTTCACCTATCCAGTGAACCTGTCACATCAACTTTTTGAAATTTTCAAATTTTGAATTTTGTTCAGATTTATATTCAAACTTCTTTTGATTATAACTTGAGTTTTATAACTCCGATTTAGTTGATTCTTTTTGCAAAACGAAGCTCCTGGCCTAAACTTTCTGATAAGGCCAAATTCACATAATTTTGGTACTGTTAGAAATTGTTTTATGTTGCAAGAGTTATTTGCTTGGTTTTGATGTTTTCCGAACTGTCTTCTTCGTTCTTCCCGATCTTCTGAGTAATTGCTTATGTGTGGTTACTATTGCTTGCTCACGATAGATTTTACAGAGTGTGACGAGTAGAACTATCAAGAGTTTTGTGTGCGAATCATCTTCATCAACAGTACAGGCAAGTTCACACTTTGATCATATCCCCCTTCATATCCAGTTTTTATGCATTAGTTTCACCCTCAAACATTGCATGAGGTAGGAACCTATTGACCTGCATTCAAACCTTGGGAGTTACTTTTACGTTATGCTTATATTGTCATGCTATGCTCGTAGACGTGGATTGGGTTTAAGAGTTTTCATGACAGATTGAGATTGTTAATTAATGGTTTACTTAAGGTGGCAACTTTAACACACATCTGGGTGGATTAAGGCACCTGGGTGTTCCAGCGATTGCCTGTTTAGGCACCTGGGTATTCCAGCGATTGCCTGTTTTTTTATGGACCGCCACCCAGGCTCAAAGGGATTATGAGATTATTCATACTAGAAACTTTCGTGTGCAGCCACAAGCTACTATGAGATGTAGCATAGTTGATTAAGTCGTGCGAACTCTTACAGTGGTAGACTAGTAGATGTAGGGGAAAGTAGGTGTAACGGTCTACCCGATCGTAAGGTGCTAGCGCTTCTGAAAGATTATGTCTCGGTCATCTGTTTCTCAAACACCATGTAGTGCGAGAAATCAAACGGAGGCGATCGAGTCTTGTGGGGGAAATTGCACAAACCTCTGCAGAGTGTATAAACTAATCATGGTTAGCCGTGTCCCCGGTTATGGACAACTTGAGTATCTAGTACTTGGATTATCCTGTGAATCTCATCATGTTACTTTAAATTAATTTTGTTGGGTTTAATGATGTTACTTAATTGGGATTGAGAATGCTGTCAACCATTCTCAATATTCAACAACCATCATGATAATTAAATAAAAAAAATTACTCCTTTGCAGTAGGGAAAATTTGGCTTTTCGCAAAAACATTATAACCATAGAGCTTTTCCACTAGCCAAATATGCATGTAGAGATAGCCATTGTTCATCATTTCTCTCTATGGTGTGAATTTGCCAGTACATTCAATGTACTGACCCTCTGTGGCTGCAACGTCTCATATTGCAGGATTATCTTACGACGAGTAAGTGATTCGTTAGGGTTACGATTTCTACACTCAACTTTGCCGTTGGTGTTGATGGGAATCCACAACCTTGTTACTTCCGCTATTTTGGATTGAGATAATAGTATTTACGTTACTTATTACATGTGATTTACCTCTGTTATAAATCATCGAGTATTGTGTGTGTCAGCATACCGATCCAGGGATGCCACTTAAGCACAGAAACTTGATCCATTCGGGCCAGGTCGCTACAGACCCCCACGTTGAAATCATCGACGAGATTGCAAAGACCAATAATCGTCGTGTGCAAGACGTCCGCTTTTCATATGGACTCCTCTATATTAGTAGAGATTCTTGCAACAATGAGAATTTGGAGCTCTTGGGTGCCCATGAACCCAATATGAATATTAAATTTAAAAGATACTAGAAATTTTGGGGTATCAAACCTGATTGACCATTCTACTCATGTATGAAGTTTCATAAAAAAATGACATATGTGGTATTCTCAGTAAAAAAAGGTCAAACATTTTGATTACATATAAAAATTGTTTGAATGAACCGTAGGCTGGGCAGTATTTTCTTTGCTAAAGATGCCAAGGATGTCATTTCTTCACGAAATTTTGCACGTAAGTCGAATGATCGACCAGGTTTGATACCTTAAAATTTCAATTTTTATGAATTCTCCTGGTACTTTTAAATTAGTATTCATATAGATTTCATGGAGACCCAGAAGCTCCTATGAATTTTTTCCACATTCTTGCTCTTTGATGTGAACAATATACCTTTTTCAGTTCTAGGATGACTGAGCAATGCTCTGCCATGTGTCGTTTATCGAGAGTATAGTCAGGCCGCGTCGCTCACGTGGGCCATTGTCCCTGCCCACCACAAGTAGTCAAAGTAGAGTGACATTTACCACAAATAATATAGATCGCCCGTGACGAGCGATGTCGAGCGATCGCCTACATGCAACCTAAACCTGTTCGTGGACAACCCGCGCCGGAGGCCCAAATCTGAAGCCCGACATTTGGGCCGAGCTCAGGCTCCACTTTCTCGCTCAAAGCCCGGCCCAAAAGCTCTAAATGTCCACATAAATATATTTTTATTCTAAATAAATGTATAATAAATCAATATAAAATTCTGAATATGATTAATTTAATTAAAAATGCCATTGTTGACGTGCTTCGGACGGGCCAGACCGGGCTTGAGCTTGGGATTTTTCTTCGGGCTTTGCCAAGCTCGTCCCGAACTCGACGCAGCCCGTGGAATGATCAGGTTTAAGGCAACCCAATGCGGGTTGCGGCCGAGTAAACACAACCATTGGTTGTTTTTTGCTTGCGTAACTTATAGAGGCTGGTGGAAACTTCTATAATCTTTTGTCTAGTTTCGGCAAGGTTTCATAAGGTTTCTCCTATTTCTTTTTTCTGTTCAGGTCATCGTTTTTTTCTTCTGATTTTTTCTTTTCTTAGTTCATGAACAAAATTTAAAGTTATGACCATTTTTTGGGTTCGGTTTTACTAAATTGATAACATTTCTTGAATTCATGAACTTTTTTTGAACTCCTGAATATTTTTTGAAATTTGTGAATAATTTATGCATTCACCAACATTTGTCATAATTCAAGAAAACTTTTTTATTACAATTGGACTTTTTTCAAATTTGTGAACATTTTTTAGTTGTTGAAGAAAAAAATCTTGAATTTATCTTTCAAATTCGTGATAATCCATGAATATTTTTTGAATTTCTGGTCACTTTTTGGATTCAAGATTTTTTTATTCAATTTTTTGAACTTCTTTTAAATTCATGAATACTATAAAATTGACCATTTTGAAAAAAAATCATGGAATTTTCATTTTTTTTCTTAACATATTTTAAATTCATGAACATTTTTCAAATTCATGATTGTTTTTTAATCAGGGAACATTTTTTCAATTGAGTTCATGAAAGCCATGAGCATTTATCAATTCGCGAACATTTTCTAAGATTACAAATTTTTACCAAATTCATAAGTTTTTAATTAAAATAAAACAGGATGGAAAAATACCGTGCGCTCGCTTGCTTAGTTCGGGGCTTGCACGTAGCGATAGAATTATTTTTTCCCGTGGTGATCGGAAACACTTGGGCCAGCCAACCTGAAGCTCACGTGGGCGAGCATCCGCTGCTGCTCGCGCACGCGATGCATAGCAGGTCCTGGAATTTACTTATACGCATCGCCTTGTAAGATAGTTGAGCAGCAGCAGGACTATTTTGGACGGTTTTCTTCTATTATCCAGACATGTTATTCTCTTTTTTCTGTTCTCAATCAATTTAATTTCCCTTTTACTTTATTTTAAATTTTCCTTTTTTTAATTTCCAGAATCTTCTCATTTATAGACATTTACAAATTTGAAAACATTTTTCTAATAACAGACATATTTTAAAAAATAACATAGTTAAAATTTGTAAAAATAATATTTAAAATACAAGATATTTTTACTTAGGATAATATTTCTAAAATATATGATCATTTGAAAATATCTGATGTTTTAAAATTTATAGAAAATTTTAAAGTATTATAATACTTTAAGATCCATGGACATTTCTAAAACTATATTGATATTTAAAAATAAATAAAGTATAATTAATAAATTTTATAATGTTTTTTAAGTCATTGTAATTTTTTCAAATACATTAAAAAAGAAATTTGTAGCAATTTTGGAACTAAGGGATATTTTCTAAAAAATGTGATTTTTAAAGAAACACTGAATATTTTCAAATTTGTGACGATTTTTTAAATGTATGAATTATCTTTTTTGCTTTGAACAAAATCCAACAACCAGTGTTTTGGGAAAGTAGCTGCAAAAGCAAGACAATTGTTTGGGAGGGAGTTCTCCACAAAGCGGTCAAGAGGGCCTTACCATGGGGAGCGATGTGTGCGATTACATGACAATTTGATGCTGTGAGCGTCCAATAGGGGCGCCTGAATTTGGTAAGGTTTATGAAGGAAGTTTTTCTTAAGCAACCAATCTCCTCTTCTTCTTCTTTTTTTTTGAGGAGCAACCAACTTGCTCATCGATTCCCATTAAGAAACCCTCACACTTGGTACAGTTTCAAACAAACAGAGGGAAGATCAGGAACAAACGTACGGTGTCGAGGCCTCTAAGGCCTAATTGAGTGACGTTCATCTTATTGTAAAACAGAACACACTAAAAAAATACAACTCCGACTCTTTGCTACTTTTCAAATAATTAGAGGGACCGAAATCTCTCCTACATAAAAAGGAGAGAAGATTATGTCATCCATTTGTCCTTGGTCCAACCTTACGTATGTTCCCCTACCTCTCCATGTTTTGATTTTTTCCCCTTCTATCCCTAGTTTTCCTGGAAGTCTCCTCAACTGTCTCACCTTTTATTGATTTACCAAATAAAATTATGGTTTCTTTGGTAAGCCAATAATTTCTTACTAAGTAAAATTTTATGTTTTATGCAATCACATTAATATTAGCAGGTAGTCATGGGCAAAACGTACCATGGAATTATCTAGTGTCCAAAAAAGGACTAGAACATCAACCCAACCAGAAATACATTAGCAATGTGGCACTCATAGCGATTATCAGTGATTGGGTTTCATCCACGTCTCCTCGTGTACGCCTCCTGCAGCACCTCATCAATTTTCTTGACTCCTTCAATTCTTTTTTGTCCTTTTATCCATGATGATCCAATTGTTTATGCTATGACAAAGTCTATGAAGGAACTTTATACCAAAACATGCTTCATTTCTAGTTTTCCAAATCATCCAACAAATTGCTACCTCGCCCAGAGCATTGGTGCTCCCTGGCAATAGTGCCAAGAGGATAGTTGGTGGGCCTTGGACTGCATGGGTTTGTAGTACTCAGAGGATTTCCCCTAATGTAGAGAACCATGGTTATCAATCTCTGAAGCTCAACTCAAAGAACAAGTGATTAGCCCTAGACTCAACTAAGAAACTTATCTTGGTCCCCAACTTCTCTAGCAAGATTTTTAATCTCACTAGCTTTGATAGTTACACAAGAATTAGCATAATGAGTGTGATGGAATTGTTTGAAAGCATGTCGAACAAATAATTTCTGAATATTAAAGACCAAGAAATCATAGAAGAAAAGTTGTGTTTATGTGGAATAATGGACCGATGATCCATAAGTTTACTATTAGCATCTCTCCAAATAGCATAGGCATGATAGACAAATTAAAGTTGTGCATCGATCAAATTGTTGTTTGTATACAGGCCTTAGACCCTTGTACCCACAAGTAGTTAATTCGGAGTTGCCAGAGCGCGTCGCTCACCTGGGTCAGTGTCCCTGCCCACCACAAATAGCCAAAGTAGAGTGGAAATTACCGCAAATGCTATAGATCACCTAAGGCGAGCACTATCGAGAGATCGCTTACACGTAACCCAAGCGGGCTGCAGCCAAGTAAGCACAGCCACAGGCTTTTTTATGTAACTTGTAGCGGCTGTTGAAGGTTTCACAAGTTTTTTTTTGTTTTTTCTCATTTTTTTTATTTTCTTAATTCATGAACAAATTTCAAATATATGAACATTTTTCAATTTGTGATTTTTTAATTGAAAATATTTCTTAAATTCACAAAGCATTTGGAAATCACGAAGAATGAACATATTCTGGATTCACTAAAAAAATTGAATGAACTATTTCAAATTTAAGCACACCTTTTGGATTCTTGGATATACTTAAAAATCCATAATGGTTTTACAAATTCGTGGACATTTCTTCAATCCATGACTACTTTTTGAGGTCATTTTTTTGTATTCGTGAATTCTTTTCAAATTCATGAATATTTATTCAAATTAGTGACCTTATTTTAAATTTTTATAAATTCGTGAATATTTTTTGAAATTTGTGAACATTTTTTAATGAAAGAACATTTTATTGAAATTCATGAACATTTATCAAATTAACAAACATTTTCTAAGTTTATGATTTTTTTTCCAAATTCATAATTTTTAAGTAAAATTAAACCGTGCGGGAGAAAAGTTTTTTTTTGGACAAAAAGATCGCTGCTAGGTCGGTGGAAGGCTCGAGCGGTCCATTTTTTTCCGTGGCGATCGGAAGCAGTTTTTTACAACTTTGGTATCTTTATTAGATCAAAGAACAGTTACATTATCCACGAACCACTTTACAATCGATGCCGACGGCTCATCAAACCACGGCGACCGTGGTGTCGAAGCTGCAAGCCTAGCTAATTCATGAGAGACATAATTTGCCTCCCTAGGGCAGCGAACAAACGATACCGAAGTATAAGAGAAAAGCAATTCTCCCATGCATGGGAGGTCCCATGCATGGGTCAACCGTCGGATATAGATGGAGATTCGGATGCATGCACTCTTCTTCTAGCTGTATTTCACCCATTTAGTCATGTCATATCACTTAATCAAATGGTCCATGCACCTACCATCTGACATGAAACCCACCACACACCCATGCTTTTTCTTGTGATTTCAAAGTCTGGAAACATTTTATCTTATGAACCGAAAGCCCGATTTAACTTTTGTCTGTGTATTTATATTGCTGGTGACAATGACTTCTAAACAAAATCACTCTTGAATATATTTTGATAATTTTAAAATTTTGATATTTGAAACATGATCAGACCAGGCGAGAGATGGTGAAACTCCATGAAACATGGTGTGGAACCCTATGATAGTCTGCGAAACTTGTTTCAGGTAAATGTTGTAGTTTGATGGGTTTTATATTCTATAGTTTCATCAAGTTTCAAAATTCGTATTCAAAAAATTATGGAAATATATTCATGATTGATCTTGTTTAAATGATCTCCTTACCAATAAGGAAAATGTATGATGTGTATGAAAAAAGTTGACACCAAAACATATATTTGAAAGAAAAAAATAGTCATGTGTATGAAAAATGTTAAACCTGTATAAAAAATATTTTACATTTATACCAAAAAAATAAAATATGTATGAAAACAATAGACATTAAAACATATATTTAAAAAATATTAATCATGTTTTTAAAAAATATTGAATTTGTATTAAAAAGTATTTTTTCCATATACGAAAAATGTACAATGTGGAACAAAAATGCAGACATGTGTTAAAAAATAAAAACAACTAAGAAAACCAAATAAAGAAACAAAGAAGACCAATGAGAAAAAAGAAGAAAAACTAAACGGGAGAAAACCCAGTGCAAAAAAGGAAAATGAAAAAAGAGAAGAAGAAAACCGGGAATCAAACAAAAACCAGATAAAATGAAGAAAACAAATAAAAACCAAGAAAGAAACAAAGAAACCCGAGAAAAAAATAAAATACAAATACAATAAGTAGAAACAGTGCAATCGAGAAAGAAACTAAGAAATTTCGAAGAAGAGCAAAAGAAAAAAAAAACCACAGAAAACAAATGAAATATAATACAGCTAACAAGCGTCTTCGGTCAAAATCCGAGCTAGGAGCGAGCGAACTAAAAGAAAAAATGGACGGGCTCAATACGTACATGAGGCTCTAGGGGAGGGGAGCATGCATCTTGCTATATTTTTTTTATTTTTGAGTAACTTAGTTCCCGCAGTCGCAGAGAACCTAGGCAATGAGCCCATCACTTTCTTGAGGCTTTCCTGTGAATAAAATTGGGCTGCAAAAGCAAGTTAATGAGATTTCTTGAGGCTTTGAGTGCGAGCTGAGATGGGCTCGCGCCAGCCTAGCGCGGGGTGCAGTTTTCCAATGTCTGAAGACGTGCTGTTATGAACGGTCTGCACAATTCGGCTTTCTTGTGAATACACGTGACGGCTGTCTCGCTGGTTCTGGCGACTTCTTGGCGTCTTTGTACGCGACCTCGTCGGCAACTTTTGCCGTTCAATCCCCATCCAATCTTCCACAAAACAAACACACAACAATCCTAATTCCTTTTCCTCCCATCTAGAGTCTAATTCCAGTCCTATTCTAGCGATTGTGAGAGTGAACAGATCTGAGTTGGAATAAGTGAGTGAGGAACAGAAAGGATTTCAGGAGCAAGATCTGGTGTGTGTGGCGACGGCGGCAGATTTGGGGGCGTAGAGGGGACTGCTCGGGAGTGGTGAACCCAGCTGCTCCCAGCTGCAATGGGGGACCTGAAGGCAGTATACCTTGGAGGAGTGAAGGGCAAGCTCAAGAATCTGCAGCTATCCGAAGCGGAGAAGAAGGGGATCAAGATTGGCAGGAAACATGCATGTTCCTCATAGGTGAGCAAGCTACAGGCAGTAGGTAAACTAATTTCAGAGAGACCTGCTAGGGCAGAACATGTGGGAAGAACCTTAGGGGTAGTCTGGAGTCCATTATTTGGAGTGGAATGCAAAGACCTGGGCAGAAATCGATTTTTGTTTATTTTCCAACAAAGAGCTGACAAGGAAAAAGCACTAGATGCTGGACCATGGAGATTTAACAACGACCTGTTGGTGATGGAAGATTTCGTGCCTAGTAAAACAATAGATGAATATGAATTCAGGACAATACCAATATGGGTAAGAGCGTATGGCGTCCCAATGGGGATGATGAGCAAAGAAACAAGAGATTTGATAGGAGAACAAATTGGGAAAGTCATTGATGTAGACCCAGAAATTAGTGGTGATTCTATGGGAGCATTTATGCGGATCAAAGTGAGAATAGATATCACCATGCCAATTATGAGGTTTGTAACATCTTTTATTGACGATGAGGAAGAACAAGAGCAGGAAAATGTAATGATACCTGTGGGAGATGATGAGGAGATAGAACTAAGGAGAAAGAAGAGAGAAATGGAGGAAAAAATTGTCTCCTTCACATACGAGTATCTTCCTGACTTCTGCTACAGCTGTGGAATTATTGGACATACTAAAAAATCACGCCCAACTAGATCTAGAAGAACAGGGTCCAGACAGTTCGGGCCATGGTTGCGTGCAAATATTTACAAGGGGAGCTCGAGTGAAGAAAGAAGTAGGGGTTCGAATGATAAAGGGAAATTTTGATCAAGCAATAGTGCAGGAAATAAGGGGAGCGGACAAGGTAGTGATGGGCCGTCGTGGCGAAGGAATGTACCAAGTGGAGATGACGAGGAAGGAGCAGGAAGGAGTGAAGGAAAAGAAGTGACAAGCCCTTTCGCGTTAAAGGAGTGTGAGGACCAAGGAGCAGGGGAGAGAAAGAGATTGGATTCCAACGAAAAAGTGGTAGAAGAGCCCTCTAGAAAGGAACAAACACTTGCAATAGAATCGAGTAAGGCCGAAGAGGAAAATAACACTACCACAAAAGCAAATCGTGTTTCAAAAGGATGCGGTCAAACGGAGATCAATCAACAAGAAAGCAACGAAATAACAAATCAAGTAGAAACGGGGACAGGGATGAAGATGAAGGAATTACAGAAATATGCCAATGAAGGTGACATACCAATGGAAAAGAAGAAGGGAAGAACAGTCAAAATTATGAGACAGGATAGAGCGAATAAAGCACAAACTCAAGTGAATATGGCCACAGAAGCAAAGAAGCGTGGTGCAGATGATATGGAAATTGACATGGAGCCAGTCACTGAGAAAAAGATGAAAATGGAAGTAGAGATAAATGCCACGATCGATGAAGGGAGAACTGGGGAAGCAAATACCAAGGCCGGAGAACCCAAATTTGATGTGAAAGCGGGATTGGCGAACCAATCCCGCGAGGCCAAATGAGGATCACGGCTTGGAACCGCCGGGGGTTGGGGAACGGCCCGGCAGTGAGAGGGCTTCTGGATCTGCAGAAGCAGGAGGACCCTGATATTCTTTTCTTGTCAGAAACCAAACTGAATGGAAGGAAAATGGAAAATCTGAAATGGCGATTGGGAATGAATAACCTAGTGACGAGGGACTGTGAAGGAAAAAGTGGAGGCCTTGCACTCTTATGGAAGAAAGATATTCAAGTGGAACTCCATAACTACTCCAGATATCATATAGATGTGGTGATAACTGAAGGAGATGGTTTCAGATGGAGATTTACCGGAATTTATGGTGAACCTGCTACTGAAAAGAAGAACATAACTTGGAAATTACTGAGTATTCTGAATCAACATCTCAACCTACCGTGGCTTTGCGTAGGTGACTTTAATGAAATCCTTTACACTCATGAAAATAAAGGAGGGCCAAATAGACCACAATCAGCGATGGAGAAATTCAGACTAGCACTTGCTGAATGTGGTTTAAGGGATCTTGGCTATATAGGAGACAAGTTCACCTGGCGAAACAACAACCATATAGCTAGTCGGTATATAAACGAGAGGTTAGACAGAGCAGTGGGTGATCAAAACTGGTGCAACCGATTTCCCTCATATACGATGGTGAATGGAGACCCAAGGCACTCAGACCATCGCCAGTCACTGTTCGGGTAGATAGCAGGAATAACCACTTGAGACCAAGGAGCTACGGGAACAACTTCAGATTTGAGGCAAGGTGGCTAGAGGAAGAAGAATGTGAAGCTGTGGTAAACAAAGCATGGAACAATGCCAGTAGAATGGGTGATGTCAGTACAACAAGCAAGCTACAGGCAGTAGCAAGAGACTTAAAATATTGGGATCACAATGTTCTCGGTGATCTTGAGAAAAGAATCAAGCAAATGAAATCTGAGTTAGAGAAATTGAGAAAAGGAGATATAAATCAGGAAAAAGTCTCAAGAGAGCATTTGTTGAAGGAAAAGCTAGAGAGAATGGAACATCAAAAAGACATACACTGAAAACAGTGGGCACATGTTAAATGGCTACAATTTGGAGACAAGAATACAAAGTTCTTCCATGCCTTTGCTTCCGAGAGGAAAAGGAAGAACACAATTCAAAAATTGAAAAGAGAGGATGGTAGATGGATGGAGGACGAAAACTCTATGAAAGAACACATTTCAGGCTACTTTTATAGCCTTTTCTCCTCCACGGCTAAGCATAATAATACATGCATCCTAGAAGCAATTACTCCAAGAGTACACGAAGGCATAAATGATATGTTGTGTGCCCAATACACAAAGGAAGAAGTGAAGAAGGCACTTCTCGTCATTGGGGATCTCAAAGCACCTGGACCTGATGGAATGCCTGCTATATTTTTCAAAAAGTTTTGGCATATCATGGGTGACCAAATAACGAGGGAGGTGTTGAATGTACTTAATGGGGGAGAGATGCCAGAGGAGTGGAATAATACGATTGTGGTTCTTATACCAAAAACACCAAGGCCGGAAAAAATAAATGACTATAGGCCGATCAGCCTTTGCAATGTTCTCTACAAGATGGTGTCCAAGGTAATAACAAATAAATTAAAGTATATCTTACCAGACATCATAGGACCCAATCAAAACGCATTTGTACCAGGTCGTATTATCACTGATAATATTTTATTGGCCTATGAACTAACACATTTTTTACAAAGGAAAAGGAATGGTGCAAAAGCCTATGCAGCCATAAAGCTGGACATGAGCAAAGCATATGACAGGGTCGAATGAAGGTTCCTGCATGACATGATGACAAAGATGGGCTTCAACAAAAACTGGGTCAATCTGATTATGAAGTGCGTCACCACTGTTAAGTACCAAATTAAGGTGAATAGGGGAGTCACGGATGTAATTATCCCACAAAGAGGACTGCGTCAGGGAGACCCTCTTTCCCCATATCTATTTCTGATATGCGCAGAAGGTTTCTTCGCCCTACTTAACGAAGCTGAAGCTAATGGAAGACTAAAGGGGATACAAATATGTAGACGAGCCCCAAGTGTGAGTCACCTTCTGTTCGCTGATGATTCACTTCTGTTGATGGAGGCAAATGCAAATGCAGCGCGGGAAGTGAATAATATCCTAAGCACTTATGAAGCATGTTCTGGGCAAATGATCAATAAAGAGAAGTCAGCCATTCTATTCAGCAAAAACACTGTTGGAAGCAAGAGGAATGAGATGAAGAGAATTCTGGGGATAAATGTTGAAGGGTTTAGAGGGAAGTACTTAGGCCTGCCGGTATATATTGGGAAGAACAAAGCAAGGGCTTTCAATTACATAAAAGAGAAAGTATGGAAAATAATACATGGATGGAAAGAAAAGCTCTTATCAAAGGCTGGCAAGGAAGTATTGATCAAAGTTGTAGCACAAGCTATACCAGTATACGCAATGGCCTGTTTTGACTTGACAAAATCCTTTTGTGAAGAGTTAAGTGCAATAATCGGGAGGTATTGGTGGAGTCAGATGGATAAAACAAATAAGATACATTGGGTGAGTTGGGACGTAATATCAAAACCAAAGGCAGAAGGTGGATTAGGATTCAGGAACCTGCACTACTTTAACTTGGCCATGTTGGCCAGGCAAGCATGGCGGATATTGCAAAATCCTTTCTCATTATGCACACAAGTTCTTGCTGCTAAATACTTTCCAGATGGTTCAATACTAGAAGCGAAGCCAATGAAGGGTATTTCGTATTCATGGTGAAGTATCCTCGAAGGGTTACAGTTGCTCAAAAAGGGAATCATTTGGTGAGTAGGAAATGGAGAAAACATTCGTGTATGGGAGGACCCATGGATCCCAAGAGGAAGTACAAGGAGGATCAGTTCGCCAAAAGGAAGAAACTTAATAGGAAGGGTCTCTGAATTGATAAATCCTATAACAAATCAATGGGATGCTGACCTAATAAAGCAAACATTTTGGCTAGAGGATGCAAATACCATCCTTCAGATACCTATTCAAGAACAAACAGGTGACTTCCTTGCTTGGCATTATGATAAAAAGGGTCTCTTCTCGGTAAAGTCGGCATACAAGGTTGCTGTAGATAATGTAGTAAGAGAATCATCTTCAGGACTAACTTCAACTTCTAATGCAGAAACAGAGAATTTAGATTTTGACTGGAAGAAGTTATGGGCGCTTCCCCTACCAAGCAAAGTGAGGCACTTTCTATGGAGAATTGCAACATACAACCTGCCTCTAAGGACAAAGCCAAAAAGGAAAGGTATGCCTATTGATACTAGATGCCCAGTATGTTTTAGATTCGATGAAGATGGTGGACATATATTTTTGAAATGCAAAAAAGTAAGAGAATTGTGGAGAACATCCATGTTAGAACACATTAGAACTAAACTTCTTGATTGTCCTGATTCAAAAAAGGTTCTTGAGGAAATTTTTAAACTAGAACCGGGTGAATGTCTCAAAGTCTGCTTCTTAATGTGGTTGTGGTGGAATGAGAGAAATAAAGCCAATAATGGCGACCAAATTAGATCCATAGGGGAAGTTTCATCTTTTGCTGAATATCATCTTTTCAACTGTATGAAGGATAAGACTCAAGAAAAAGAGAAGAGCAACAGGAAAATGCAGAAGTGGAAACCACCTCCAGAGGGAAACCTGAAGATTAATATAGATGGGGCTTTCATCGAGGCATCAAAAATAGGAGGCTGGGGTTTCACGTTGAGAAATGATCAAGGAGTTTTATTGGCTGCTGGTGCGGGTAAGCTGAAGCATGTATCTGACACGCTACACGCTGAAGCGCTTGCCCTGGAACTTGCTACAAATATTGCGATCAAAATGGGATGCCAGCAGGTAATTTTCGAAACGGATTCCATGATGCTGAAGCAGGCAATCACCAGTACAGAGTATGATTTATCAAAGTTGGGATCCTTATTCCAAGATGTAAAATTTCAGATGCGTGTAGGTTTGATTGTTGTAAGCTTTGAACATTGTAATAGAGTGTAACGGAGCAGCACACATTTTAGCTATGCATGGTCTAGGCATGGAAAATGACTGCTCTGAGACTTGGCTTGGTAATTTCCCAGAATTTGTACTCGATGTTGTTGTTGGCGACATGCCAAATGTTCTAATGTAATGGAATACAATGTGTTCCTTTCAAAAAAAAATTGGGCTGCATTTGGTGATTATTTTGCCCCCAGGAGTATTACACGTCAAGGAAACCCTGTCACCACCCTCAAAAAAAAAAAGGAAACCCTGTCACCGTACCTTTTTTGCACCCTTCTTTTTCACTTTGAAGTTATCCTGTGTTGCTGTAAATGTGTAAATATGACTATAAGTTAATAAGGACCGTAAAGGCAAACTGAACGGGTCTACTTCGTCAATGAAACCCCGTGGTTGGATAGTTAGGAGGACAGTGTTATCCTCTGCCTACCGGATTTTAAGTCTCAGGCTTGACATTGGTGCGAGGCGATGTGTGTTAAGTGGGAGGAGACATTCCCGTTGACTACGAAGGCGTTTGTGGCTACTTCATCAATCTCAAGATGATGTGGCTCAGTCTCTTCGAGGTGCTAATAGGGATAAGATGTGTGTCCATGTGTTCATATGAATGAGTATATATGTGTGTATATATGAGTGTCTGCATTTGTACCGTGTTAAAAAAATACTTGTCACTGTATCTTTTTTGTGGCCCTCTTTTTTCAAAGTTACTCCCTCCATTCCAAAATATAGTGCGCCCGCTTTTCGAGGTCCAACTTTGACCATAAATTTAACCAACGAGACCAACTGTGGCGGGAGAAAAAAATTATATAATTGGAAACTTCTTTCGAATACGAATTCACTGATATAAATTTTGCTCCCGCCGTAATCGGTCTTGATAGTTAAATTTACGGTCAAAGTTGAAGCACGGGGATAGAGGAAGCACTATATTGTGGAATTGAGGGAGTATCATACGGTGTTGCAAATGTGTAAATATGACTATCAGGTTAAAAAGGACTGTGGTAAAGGCAACGGAACGGAACGGGTCTTGACTATCTTTCCACACCGATCATGTGTCTCTGTTTTTGTGAGGGCGCAACTCTGCAAGCAGCTCAGCACAAAGGAAGAGAACGAGAAGCTCCGGAACAAGATGTTCGATCTTTGAAGCTTTAGTGTCAAACAGTAGCCTAAGATGTCAAAGTTTTCAACTCTTGGTACAGTCATGGACTCTTAGCCCATAGCAGTACTTAATATGCGAGTTAGCCACTAAAAGCACACGACTTTTACAATTTACATGGTCGCCATAACTCGCGCCTCCGTGAAATGGACTCTCACCCAGACCTACCAGTCACAAAAATGTGATCATAGGAAAAAGAAAAAAAACATCCCATGTAGAGTAGTACTCCCTCCGTCCCATAATGTAAGAAAACGTCTTACATTATGGAACGGAGGGAGTAGTTATCTTGCTCCACAATCTGCGTTCTGTCAAGCTTGCAACGCGCTTACACCAAGAGAGCCTATATGGAAACGTGACGATTAATGCACAGACATGGCTCGACCTGGATTAGTAGTTGTTGGCCAGCGAAGCATGGCCTGATCTCAGCCGCCGTGTGTTTGACCGAACTGGTAATGCGCCTTGAATGCATTTTTGGCGGCAATGATGGACGACGCTGGGTCGTTGCCCAAGTCGTTGGAGGCAGCACCACCGTGATGATGACGGCGAGCGCTGGCGCGGGGCACCGGAATCTGACGCTCCCCGGCGGGCGCCTCCCTGTCTTTGGCTCACGAGCGGTGGATATTTGCCGTGCCGCTGCCGCTGCCGCTGCCTCTGTACCCGGTGGTCCAATCTCATCCGTTGTGCTGGTTGTTGCAGCGGCAGGGCTTGCTTCACGCTTGGTCTTCCTGTGCGCAGGGGCCAGCGGCGGGCATACGTGTCGACCCGTCGTTCGCGCCAGGCACCGCTGCCCGGTGTGCATGGCCGATCGGACGGGCTCGCCTCCGCTCCGGGTGAGGCTCCGTTTGGTTTGGAGGCAGAAAAAATGAAGGAATAAGTAACTGCACAGGAATAGAGTCGAGTGACTAGAGCGAGCCTATGGAGCCTTGTGACCTGTTCGGTGTGCAGGAAATGGAGCCCTTGGAGTACGATGAAGAGATGGGCGTTCTCACAGCTGATTAGAGTTTTTTATTGTCTCTAGACGTGATGACCTCCCATGCAGCCATTGTTTATTCGGCTGGACCACACTATAGCAAGAGCTTAGCCTCGCGTCTCGGTCAGAACATAAGGTTCCGGTGGATTTTTCGTTTCCTGTGAAAAGTACAGGTTCACGTGACTTTCCACTGGAACAGAATACCAGATTTCTGTGAAACGAACGCACTGCAGGTAGAAGTTACTAAGGAAACTGATCCTTCAAAAGTTCCTGTGAGATTCCTGCGTACCGAACGGAGCCTGAGCATGCAGGGCGGGGATTTGCATGCGCTCTCTGCAACAGTGCTATGCAGTGCAGGTAAAGGGGAGGCCCAGAGTGAATGATGCGACGTAGCCTGTCGCCCATGCATCTCGTCGCCAACAACATGGCCGGCCGGGCTGGCTGGCTGGCTGGCTCGATGGCTATAATAGTGGCCCTCCCTGCTGTGCTGCACTGCACTGCTGCAGGGTCGGGCGTATGCGTGCCACTGGATGTGTGCGTGTGGGCACTGTGGCGTTCAGCGCCTGCCAGCGTAACCCTCATGCACGCACGACCAAGGCTCAGATTTCCGGGTTTTCCTCTCCCGAATGATCATGGGCCGCAGAAGAAATCCTTGTTTTTCCGGACAGGCAGTCATGCCGTTTGCAAGCTAGTACTCCCTCCGTCCTTTTTACTCTGCATATTAGAATTCTCTAAAGTCAAACTTCACAAAGTTTGACCGTATTTATATGAAAAAATATCAACATCTGCCATGCTAAAGTTATACAATATGAAACTTTAAGTTATGACACATCTATTGATATTGATTTCAGATTGTGAATGTTGATACTTTTTTCTATAAAGTTGGTCAAACTTTACGAGGCTTGACTTCAGTTAAATCTTATATGCGAACTAAAAAGGACCGGAGGGAGTACTACTAGCTAGCAGTGGCATGTTCATTGTTGAGTCAAGGTTTGAAAGTCTAGACCCATTGAGGTGAGCACGCACCCATTTTCATTGACCCGGGCACGGGCAGGAAAAACAAGCGCCGCCCTCTCGACCGGCATGCGTTATGTCAAAGCATGTTGCTTTCGGGGCGCTCGATTCGCGCAACAAGTTGCACCGTCACCACGTACTCGTGCCACACAGCTAGCGCCGCGCCGGCCGAGCGTGTCTCCTGCGTTGGAATAGGGATCTCCCCGGCGACGACGATGACTCCGTCGCCTGATCGATCCATCCGTTGTAGCGTCGTAGTAGCAGCATGGGATTCCGACGGGACGACGTTCGACGGCGACCATGCCGACATGCGCAGCACCGTGCCCATGTCGTCGGCACGTCACGCCGCGAGCGGTGGTCAAGGAAAAACCAAAGCCCGCCCGCTCGATCTGCCTCTGCAGGCGACTCGAGAGGCTTCCCTGGGTTATTGCTCAAGGTAGGGACGCATCTGCATCGGCGTCGACCCATGGGTGCAGGCCACTGGCCAACGGGCACAATTATATTTTCCATTGCGATCTGACTGTAAAGACGATAATTGGTTGGTTGGCTAGCCCTAGCCTAGCCAGCGGCCTGGGGGGAACGGGACTGTTACGGATTGCGCGCCACAGTTAGATAAAGTGGCCGGAGCCTAGCGGGCTAGAGAGGCTGACAGCGATCGGAACGGGCACTGCACTGCACCGACTGTCGGTTTTTGCTACAACTTGTTGCGTGTCTAGCCCAGGCAGTGCGCGAGTGGGTGGGAGGGAGGACCGAATCCAGCTCGAGCCAAGGGTCCCGGTCCCGGGCCGTGATGATCGGTCGATCGAGCAGCTGGATAAGCTCAAGGACCCTTCCTTTATGGCGATGCATACCAGCTCGGGAGCAGGCATCTATCTGCTCTAGGCTTGGTGCTGCAGAGAATCCCTGCCTCGTCCCCGCGCGCGCATCATCACTGCATGGGCAAACCCAGGGAGTGATGGGAGAGAGAGAGAGAGAGAGGGATCTGTTGCCCAACTGCCAGCAGCTGCTCCCCTGAGCCAGGTCCGTGCATGACACCACCCTCTTGCTCCCCACGGACGCAACAACAGCGGAGGACACACCAGAGGGTTGGTTCCGACGGGAACCGTGCCTGCGTACGTAACCCCAAACACACCTTGACGGAGGGAGGGCACACGATAGTAAATTCTATGTATGGAGAAAGGTGGTGTCGGGGAAGAATCTCATGGAATTGAAATTCTACATGAAAATAATTTTATTAAAGCATGCACTTTCATATACGGAGTAGTGTGTCTTTTTACTAATTTTTGGAGGATTTTGAATATGAGCTCAAGCTCAGAGCATCTCCAGCCATTGGCCTCCCAGAAGGCGTTTAAAATCACCACTTGAGGGCGTACCGGCGCTAAAATTGGCATTGGGGGCTTTCGGGCCCCCAGCCGCCGGCCCCAGGGTCGTCCTCAGAAGATGACATATTTTTATACAAAATAGGAATTCGGCTAAAGTTCTGCGAAAATGACATTTTATAGCATAGTTTTTATTACATAAACAAATTTAATCATTCTACGGCGCGAAGAACGCGGTGAGCTTGGCGAAGTCACTGTCATCGTCGCCGGCCTTCTCCTCCTTGACGCGGACGCCGCCCCTGCTGGACCCCGGGCCGGCGTCGCCCTGGCGGACCGGTGCCGGTGGTGCGCCGTCGTCGCTGTTGTCGTCGAGGACGATGACGCCTTCCTCGTCACGCCCTCGCCTATGCCGTGCGGCGAGCTCTTCATAGGCGCGGCGCTGGCGCTCCATCTCCGTCCGCGCCCAGTCGTCGCACGCCCACTTCAAAGCCGCTACGTCGTCGAGCGCCTCCTTCTCGTCGCCAGCGATCCCGGGCTCCGTCTTCACAGGAGCGAGCCCAGGCTCCTTCTTCACGGCGGTGAGACCCGGCTCCGTTTTCGGCTTGGAAGCGGGGAGGAGCCGAGGAGGAGGCGCGCCCGCCGCCTTCGTTGATGACGATTCTGTTGGAAATATGCCCTAGAGGCAATAATAAAATGGTTATTATTGTATTTCCTTGTTCATGATAATTGTCTATTGTTCATACTATAATTGTATTAAAAGGAAACTGTAATACATGTGTGAATACGTAGACCACAACATGTCCCTAGTAAGCCTCTAGTTAACTAGCTCGTTGATCAATAGATGGTCATGGTTTCCTGACCATGGACATTGGATGTCATTGATAACGGGATCACATCATTAGGAGAATAATGTGATGGACAAGACCCAATCCTAAGCCTAGCACAAGATCGTATAGTTCGTCTGCTAAAGCTTTTCTATTGTCAAGTATCATTTACTTAGACCATGAGATTGTGCAACTCCCGGATACCGTAGGAATGCTTTGGATGTACCAAACGCCACAACGTAACTGGGTGGCTATAAAGGTGCACTACGGGTATCTCCGAAAGTGTCTGTTGGGTTGGCATGAATCGAGACTAGGATTTGTCACTCCGTGTAAACGGAGAGGTATCTCTGGGCCCACTCGGTAGGACATCATCATAATGTGCATAATGTGACCAAGGAGTTGATCACGGGATGATGTGTTACGGTACGAGTAAAGAGACTTGCCGATAACGAGATTGAACAAGGTATCGGGATACCGACGATCGAATCTCGGGCAAGTACTATACCGGTAGACAAAGGGAATTGTATACGGGATTGACTGAATCCTTGACATCGTGGTTCATCCGATGAGATCATCGTGGAACATGCGGGAGCCAACATGGGTATCCAGATCCCGCTGTTGGTTATTGACCAGAGAGATGTCTCGGTCATGTCTGCATTATTCCCGAGCCCGTAGGGTCTACACACTTAAGGTTCGATAACGCTAGGGTTATAGGGAAAGTATGTACGCGGTTACCGAATGTTGTTCGGAGTCCCGGATGAGATCCCGGACATCACGAGGAGTTCCGGAATGGTCCGGAGTTGAAGATTGATATATTGGACGAAGGGTTTTGGAGTCCAGAAGTGTTCCGGAGGTATCGGGTGATGGCCAGCATGATCGAAAGGTGTTTCGGGAGCCCCGACAAGTGTTGGGGGGCTTCATGGGCCAAGGAAAGGGGGTAAACCAGCCCACTAAGGGGCTGTGCGCCCCCTCACCTATTCCCACGTGACCAGCGGGTTTGGGGCGCCCCATCTAGGGTTCCCACCTCCTGGCTTGGGGGCCAAGTCACCCAAGGGGGAGATCCCATCTGCCCTGGCCGCCCCCCCTAGGGGAAACCCTAGGGCGCCTCCCCTTGCCCTTGCCCCTATATATAGTGGAGGTTTTGGGGCTGCACAACACACAAGTCTCTCTCTCCCAAGGCGCAGCCCTACCTCTCTCCCTCCTCGTCTCTCGTAGTGCTTGGCGAAGCCCTGCTGGAGTACCACGCTCCTCCACCAGCACCACGCCGTTGTGCTGCTGTTGGACGGAGTCTTGCCCAACCTCTCCCTCTCTCCTTGCTGGATCAAGGCATGAGAGACGTCACCGGGCTGCACGTGTGTTGAATGCGGAGGCGCCATTGTTCGGGGCTTAGATCGGAATCGACCGCGATCTGAATCGCTACGAGTACGACTGCCTCATTCGCGTTCTAGTAACGCTTCCGCTTAGCGATCTACAAGGGTATGTAGATGCACTCCCCTTCCCCTCGTTGCTAGATTACTCCATAGTTTGATCTTGGTGATGCGTAGAAAATTTTAAATTTCTGCTATGATCCCCAACAGATGTTGGCCGAGCGGGCGCGCCGGTCGAGCGGGGTCTCCGCTGCGGGCTCGGCCTTGAGGCCGAACACCGCCGGAGAGCCAGAGGAGTGGGAAGAGGAGTGGGAGGAGGAGCGGGACGAGGACGACGAGCCGGCGACAAACCTCCTGGGCATCCATTGCCCGGTGCCGCGGCGGGGGCCGGGGCGGCGGCCGGGTATGTGAGCAGCGGGTTGTTACCGCCCTCAAGGTACGCGAGAACCTCGTGAAGCGTCCGGCCGGGGGCGTCCCACCATAGGCGCCGCCCCTCGCTGTTCCCCCAGCCCCCACCGCCAGCGCCCCGTTGGTGGAGGCGAGGCACTGCTCCTGACGGCACTGGAAGTACGCCGCCCACGCCTCGTGGTTGTCGACGGCGTACTGCGGGAAGGCGCGCTGCTCCTCGGCCAGCGATGACCGAACGCGGTCGACCTCGCCGGCGAATTAGTCGGGGCACGCGACGACATCCGACAGTGGGGGAACGGGGACGCCTTCGGCGCTGCGCCTCCATCCCGTCGGCCCAACGCGCATGTCTGGAGGCGCCAGGATGTTGGCTTTCGTAAAGCAGGTGCGCCGGGATGTTGGCTTTCGTAAAGCAGGTGCGCCTCCCCCGCGTGCAGCGAGTGGCGGCCGAAGCCTTTGGCCGCCGCTCTTTCACCGGGGAACCGCTCGCACATCGTCGCGACTGGGCTGGGGAGATATGAGAGGTTCGTCGGCAGCGGAGAGAGAGAGAGGCAGAGAGCACGACGTCTGTGGCCAGCGGGGGGGGGGGGCTTTTTATAGCCGCCGGGGAGACGTGTGGACACGTGGCGGGGAGTGAGGCGTCGCCGCGCCGCCCGTGAGGGGTTGTCCCGTGGTGAGGAATCAATGAAAGGCTGACCGACGGTAGCCTTGGCATTGATTCACCGCGGGAAGCCAAGGCGTTCTGAGGACGCCGAGGTGAGTGTCGCTGACTCGGCGGGCCCGCGGCTCTTTCGCGCCAAAACCGTTTTGCCCGGCGCCCCCGAGCGCCCCCCAGCGCGTCAGGTTCGGCTTGGGTGCGCCGGCGCCAAATTCGGCCCAACCCGGCGAAAATTGGGCTTCTGGGGTGCGGCTGGGCCGATTTTATGCGTCGGCGCGAAAAAATCGTCTGGGAGGGCGTGTTGGGGCGCGGCTGGAGATGCTCTTATGTTCAGTTTTTCTCTCAGAAAACGGAAGGTTATATTACCCGGGCCCTCAGTATCATAATATGGATATAGCCGAAGATTAAACTCCTTTGAGGGACCAATAGCCACTTCCTCATCTAGAAATGTGATTTTGTAGATTAGTGTTAGCACCATTCACGCAGAGGCCTCACCTGGCAATAGGAGCTACGTTAGGGCCAACACGTGCTCTGGCCCGCCCAGCGCAGTAGGATTTTCTTCATTGTACACTTAGTTTTGGATGTGCAACGACAATCAAAGGGTAATCTATATAGATTAGCCAGCTTGGCCCGCCCAACCTTTTGCCTCAAGCTCCGCCACTGCCTGGCAACAAGGTCAAACCTCGCGGTGCACGGCTGCACCGTGCACCAGCGCGTACCGGGCGCTACCACGAGCCAGAATGGTTGAACCAAGCCAGCTAGATGCGGAGGATAATTAACCTGCATGGTCCGGGGGACGGGGGCATCCATAGGATCACGGCAAGCCTTGCGGCTACTACTCTCTCCTTCCTCCTTTTTTTGCTTCGCAAGAACAACTACCAGTTCTTGTAATTTGTCTATAATAAGCTAACTACTTCTCAGAGATAGATGAAGAACTACTTCTTCTTCTTCCAACACTACTCTATTTGGTATCATAGACCACTCCAACCCTCCTTCCCTCGCATCGATTTCGCACAGTTCATCGAGACCAGGAGCTTGCGTCACGTGCACACTCATCTCATGCCCTTGGTTCCAGCCATCGAGACCTTCCTCGAGAAGCTGGATACCATCCTTGTGGCCAACACCGCGGCGATCCAAGCTTCCTTTGCCAAAATCGTCGATCTCCTCGCCCGGCGACCAAATTTGGAGCAGCACATCGCAGAACTCGGTGATGCGGTGGCGGCGCTCCAACTTGAGCAGCCCCCGCCCACGTCTTCGAGGGGTAAGGACAGCAAGGCGAGCGCATCATCAGGCCCGCAACCAGTGACATACAGTGCCCAGCTCGGCGTTGTGGCCGGCGTGGCAAGCCTACCTCAGGGGTCTACGGACCATGACGTCTTCAACTTATCACGAGGGTCACCGGCGGACGTCACCGCCGCTCCCGGCAATCGGTCGGTCTAATGCCATGTTCTCTCCTCCTGTATCGTCGTCTTTTGCACACACCAGCCAACTCCTCATAGGTCTAGGGCAGGCGAACCCATCCATCTTGTTTCCCCAGTTTTGGAGCGAGTGTTGGGAAACATAGCATGCAATTTCAACAAATTTTCCTACGCTCACGCAAGATCTATCTAGGAGATGCATAGCAACGAGAGGGGGAGATCATCTTCATACCCTTGAAGATAGCAAAGCGGAAGTGTTTATCAACGCGGTTGATGTAGTCGTACACCTTCACGATCCGTCCCGATCAAGTACCAAACGTACGCCAGCTCCGCTTTCAGCACACGTTCAGCTCGATGACGTCCTCTCCTTCTTGATCCAGCAAGACATGCAAAGTAGTAGATGAGTTCCGACAGAACGACGGTGTGGTGATGATTGGTGATGAAGAACAATCTCCGCATGCCTTCGCCAAGCACAACAGAAACTACACAGAGGATAAACTAGAGGGGACGGGGTTGCCGGCACATGGCTTCGTGAATCTTGATGTGTCTTGGGTGCTAGCCCTGCCCCTCTATTTATATGTTGAGCCTTGGGATCGAAACTTGGAGTAAAAGCCTCCTCAAAGTTGGTTTTGCCCGAAAGGTAAGGGTTCCTGGCGTCTAGCCTCTGGTCCCCGCAAAATTCCCTTTTGCACTTTCCAAAAGCCTCGTGGGCTTTCCCCTTTGGCCCAAATAAAGTGTTCTCATACCCAAACATTTCAGGAAACATCCAGAACCCCTTCCGGAGACCAACCAATATTATCCTATATATCAATCTTTACCTTCGGAGCATTCCAGAACTCCTCGTCATGTCTGTGATCTCATCCGGACTCCGAATAACATTCGGTCACCAACATACATAACTCATATAAAACTATATCGTTAACGAACGTTAAGCGTGCGGACTCTACGGGTTCAAGAACTATGTAGACATAACCGAGACACCTTTCCGGTCAATAACCAATAGCGGAACCTGGATGCCCATTTTGGCTCTTACATATTCTATGAAGATCTTTATCGGTCGAACCTTATGACAACATACGTAATTCCCTTTGTCCATGGGTATGTTACTTGCTCGAGATTCGGTCGTCGGTATCTTCGTACCTAGTTCAATCTCGTCACCGGCAAGTCTCTTTACTCATTCTGTAATACATCACCTTCTGACTAACTCATTAGTCACTTTGCTTGCAAGGCTTCTTATGATGTGCATTACCGAGAGGGCCCAGAGATACCTCTCCGATACTCGGAGTGACAAATCCTAATCTCGATCTATACCAACTCAACAAACTCCTTCGGAGATACCTATAGAGCATCTTTATAATCACCCAATTATGTTGTGACGTTTGATAGCACACAAGATATTCCTCTGGTATCCGGGAGTTGCATAATCTCATAGTCGAAGGAATATGTATTTGACATGAAGAAAGCAATAACAATAAAACTGAACGATCACAATGCTATGCGAACTGATGGGTCTTGTCCATCACATCATTCTCCTAATGATGTGATCCCGTTCATCAAATGACAACACATGTCTATGGTTAGGAAACTTAACCATTTTTAATTAACGAGCTAGTCCAGTAGAGGCTTAATAGGGACACGGTGTTTTGCCTATGTATCCACACATGTATCAAATTTCCGGTTAATATAATTCTAGCATGAATAATAAACATTTACCATGATATAAGTAAATATAAAATAACAACTTTATGATTGCCTCTAGGAGGGGCGGTTGTGTCAGTACATGAAGAGAATCCACACCCCCGCAAAGAACGACCCATCGGCACAGATTTTTGCTGCTGGGAGCATGCTCAAAATGCGAACGCACTAAACAAATTAATTCCGCCCTGCATAGTACCGTACAAAACATATGCCATCACGAAATACGTACAAAAGGTCTAGTAGACAGTACAACAAAACGAGACGCAGCACACGACCATCTTCACTTGCAGACTGCAACCAACGTCAGTGTATAGTAACCTCACGCTGCGCTCGCGCCACCCACTGGTGCCTAGTCTACAGGAATCTATCGGCGATGATGGCAAGTACTGCCACAGCCATCATGGTCGCACGCAGGAAAAACTCATACTTCTCAACCTTATTCTGGAGAGCTACTTTCTCTTGAGCCACGGCAAACATTTCCTGCTCGCTCCGTGCAATGATCTGACGTTTCTCCTCATCCATGGCGCTCCGTGCAAGTGGATCAGTAGCGAGTCGTCGCCGACGACCATTCTTGTGGTTATTTATAGCTAGCAGCTGCTATGGGATTGGAGATTTTACAATTCACCCCTGTGAAGTGCGGGAAGCCTTCGCTAGAGCATGGGAAGACTAAGTGGAGCACATAACCCGACAACCGTATGCGATGTCACGCATTATCACACACGTGTTAACATAAGGAAATGTATGTGTAACCTACTAATCATCGCACACTAGTACTCGCAACACTCATCATGTGCGATACTCCTAGGCATCACAAACAACTCTTTTGCATTTTTCAAAGTTTTTTCTACACACATAACCGCACATAAATGAACTGTAGTAACCATTTGTGTTATATTTTCTCATCGCAAACAGTTCATCCGGGTGGCCTGTTTGTCGCGTATCACACACATCTTGTTTACACGGATCATTTGTGTTTTTTTGCTCATCGCAAATAATTCATCTATGTGAACTATATGCCACATATCACATATATCTTCTTAAGTCGAATCGTTTATATTGTGTTGTCTAATCAAAAACAGTTCATCCGAGTGAACTGTATGCCCTATATCGCACATATCTTAATCTGGTTGACCGTTTCTGTTGCGTTCCCTAATCGCAAATAGTTCATCCGAGTGAATTGTATGTCGTATATCGCACACACCTTGATATGGCTGCCGTTTCTGTTGTTCTGACTCATCGCAAACAATTCTTATGGATTAACCGTATGCCATGCATCGCACACGCAACTATAATATGAATCGTGTTTGATATCTCCGCCATCACAAATGTTTTGTATCATTTTTGACGGGTTTTTACATCACCATTTGTGATTAATGCATCACACACAGTTTCGTCGAAGGGTCTCTGATTATAGTGTCGCGTTAGCAGCAGTTTGTAGTAGTGATAGTAGTAGTAGTATATGCAGTTGGATTATACAGTCGACTTGTCACGGACGTAATGCCTATATTTGATCATGCCACGAAGAATCATCGTAACTTTGCGCTATTCTGTCAATTGCCCAATAGTAATTTGTTTCCCATCGCTACTATGCTCATGAGAGAGATGCCTCTAATGAACTTATGGCTCCCGGGTCCATTTTTCATATTTACTAAAACCCTAAATTTACTCGTTGTTTTTATTTTATGTTATGAACTTTCCCTTATTGAACCATATGACTCTTAAATTTGCACTCTATTTGTTAATAGTTAGGATGAACTGACATTTGTTTCCTAGTTAGGATTGAGACGATACAGAAATCATGTGTGATAAGGTTACCATTGTTTTTTTTAAAAGGAGGATCGCCCCGGCCTCTGCATTAGGTCTGTGGTATGGTACAAGCTCACAAGGGGAGCCGAAGTAAATTAAAGACAAAAGTTGCCACAACCGGCGAAAAGCAAACCAAGATCACTAAACACCTAGCCTATTATTGGACCGTCATCCAAACCAGTTGTAGGTATCTCGTACTACCATCTCCCAACGGTTGCACCCAATAGCCATATGGTGCTTGGCTACCGCGTGACTGAGTGATGACCACATACGGATCCAAACAGTAGCTGTGTATATGACTTACAAAAAATATATAAGAGTTTTTTTGAAAGATCATGTCATTTCTATTGTTCCATATAGCTCAAAGTAATGCACATACTCCTATTCGAATATGTCCCGCAATATTTGACTCCACTCCATTTAGTCACGTCCCAAATAACGTGTTAATACTATTTGAAGGGTTGATGTTAAAGGCTACATCTACCGTATAGCATAATAGCTTGGCAAGAGGATATTTGAGAAAGTGGTGTTGTCTTGATCACAAAAACAACATCATTTACTACCCTCCCATCTTCGCTTTGCCAAGTTATTCTTAGTCAGAATCACTTCCTTACGTACAAACCACATAAAGATTCTGATTCTTAAAGGTACTTTGATATTCCTAATATGAATTGATTTCAGGATTGGACCAGAGCCTACCAAATCTACATACATAGATTTCACGAAGAATACCTCATTCGCGGATAGTTTCCAGCGAATCGTATCAGAGTCATCGGAGAGGTTAACGTCCATCAACCTTCACACGAGATGCAGCCAGCTAGTCCCTAGTGAGAAGTGATGATCATATCTTATGCCGTTCGCAATCAAACAACGTGTAGTTCATCTATCCAGTGTGACGCAGACAACCAAACAGCATGGTAAAAATTGCTTCTCTGATGCAGCCAGACAAACAATATGTAGATGATGGTTTTTGGCGTGTTTGGTCTCAACCATGCTTAACTAAGATGCAAAACGACAAAAAAGATGCAAGTAACCAAACGCGTCCCTAGAGTTGCTCTTACACAATGGGATGTACCACAAGGAATTCATGTGACCATGCAAGATGCTTTTTCTGAAAGCTCCCCCACACCAGCCGGCGCCTTCAAATCGCTCACGAGCATCGTTGCCATCGTATCCCACTCGTAGACGTACGCTACGCGGGCAGCTGGCCCTCTGGCCTAAACAGAATACAGCTCAGTACCTGCTGGTATCTCGCGGAAAAGACGAGGCGTCTACCGTCACGTGGTGCGTCACCGGCGAGCGAGCGGCCGGCCGGCCGCGACGACAGCTGAGTTTCTGGCCGAGGGGTAGCACAGCATGCGCATGCATGCTGTCCGCAGTGTCCGGTGCATGATGGCGCCAAGACGGCCCTCTGATCACTTTCTGCAAAGCAAACGACGACGACCCCTGCGTGCCCGCACTTTTATGGCGCAGAGCCCTCCAGGCCTGCATGCCGCTGCCGGGCACCAGGGGTTCAGGCATCAGAGGTCGCCAGCGGTGTACTACCTAGTATTCTACGGGTACGCATGTGTCGACCCCCCATTGCCACTGGGATACACGGCGCCATACGTGGCCGGGGGGACGAGGACCTGCCTCGTGGAAGTCCTGTCGCCCTTGCTTCTGAGAATGTAAAAAAAGCAAGAGAGAAAAGATCCGCACTGTTATCAGGGAATCTTAGGACGCCGGCCGGCCCCTACATTGTAAGTAGTACGTACTTCACATTACAGTGCTGTACTTTGTACCCCAAGTAGAAGATCGATGTGGATATATATACTTCCTCCGTCCGGAAATAAGTGAGCAGATATATATAGAGAATATATATATAGTGTTGTCTTGGTCGTATGGAGCAAACTTAATCCTGCTTGTCTGATCACCATCACAAGTCAAATGTTATTCTAACTTGTTGCCCCGAAAAAGGGGCCCCCCTATCGGCACTTGGCACAAGCAGGGGCTGTATTCAGTGAATCCCAGATTAGCCGTCCTCGTCTCAACTGCTGGGACATGTTCTTTTTCGTTTCTAGAAGTTCTTGGCAACACGTTGACAGCGATGGTGCTTCGTTTTCTGCTTTTAACCGCTTGCATGTGGAGACGCTTATTTTTCACGTGAAAACAAGCTAGCAGGTATGCAAGACCAATAAATGTGTTCAATCACTGGTCATCTCTGCCCTCTCAATTTCTGTGGACACGTTCCAACATTTATGTGGACCCACCATTTCACTATGCATGAAAAAAATAATCTTTATGCGCCATCCGTGCAACTCACATGCAATAAATATCTTACAACTACATAATAATTAGATATTGTACTCCCTTTGTTTTTATTTACTTCACATATTAGCTTTGTCTCAAGTCAAACTTTCTAAACTTTAATCAAGCTTATACAAAAAAATTATTAACCCTTCGTATATACATATTTATTATGGATTTGCTAATCCTCATCTAGATGATAAATAACAAAGTATCATCTAACCCTCACACTATCTGATTAATCAGATAAAAGAAGAAAGAAAGAAATCCACACACAACTTTGCCTAAAATCAAAGGTGTAAGAGTTAGATGTGACTTAATTAACTCTCATCCAGATGAGAGTTAGCCACTTCCTATTTATTATTGTGAAAGTTTAGATTCTTTTTAATAAACTTGGTCAAACTTTAAAAAGTTTGACTTACGTCAAAGCTAATAAGCGAACTAAATAAAAACGAAGGGAGTAAATTGTATGTAATTTAATTTTAATTCTCATGTTGCTAACCCAAGTACTAAACTTTCATACGGCCAACTCTCATAGAAATAACTGCATCTAATTTCCGCAGCAATGCGCGGGGTGTCATCTCTAGTTATAGTAAGTACTTATGGCAGTACCAATTTAGATAGCCCAGTTGTCCACCACCTTCTTGCAAGGGCCAAAGTTTTGTCAAATCCGAACAAACAACATTCAAATTAAATGGCAAACATAGCTAAACTAGAACATAGTCTAAGGATAATTAGACATACACATCATCGTAGTACGAGAATAAATATACATAGGACATGATTAATCTATAAAGTAAAACATGCCCACCGAATGAGTTTCGAGTTTGACTTGGACGACGATGCCACCACTTACATCGTTGGAGGAGGAGATGCTCCAGTTATCATCATCGTCGTTTTCTGTGGTCGTGGCGACGACATTAGCATTGATATGGTAGCAGCGGGCATTCGACTGGATGGCGGTCATATATACAATGGACCACCACGAGGACCCGCCTCTCCTTCATCGACGTGAGTTCCTCGATGAACCATACCTCCGCAACCACCATATCTCATTATACGTCGTTGGAATACATGACACCGAGCTCCATGCACTATGGTTGTGGTGGGGACAGGGCACGACCGTTGGATCGATGCCGTGGTAGTGGCGATAGGGCACAAGTGTTGGATCCGTGTTGTGGTTGCCCTGTCAGGGGTACAACAGTTGGATCTGCGATGTGGTGGCGACGACAGGAGTGGTGATGCATGTCCATCAACCATGTGCAATTGTAGTTGCACGCCCGCACATTAGCATGCTATTGCAGTTACATGCCGCCAATTGTCCACAATTACAGCCGGTCGTGCACAACTGCGTCTATGTAGTTTTTTGAAGAAAAAAATGTATAGAAACTAGACAAACAAAAAATTAAAGAAAAGGGGAAAAAAAAAGGAAGGAAACAACAATAAAATCGTAAGATGATGTGGTGTGTTTTCTGATAGGGAGGGGGTGTTGGCTCAAAATAAAATATCAAGGGATAGAAGCACAATGAACACACATACGGTCTCTGCATGACTACAATGCACACAACCAACGCTAACACGTACACACAAAGAATCATGCCTTCAAAGAGCAAAGCCATTCAAGACGAAATATATTCCTACATCGAGTGAAAAAACTCTGAAGCGATAAAAATATCATTCTACGAATGATGCAAAGCTACAAACAAAGACCAGGGCGGGCCAATATGAAGAATATCACCCAAAAATTTCTAAGATGGCGTTCTGAGCTGGGCAAGCTATGGCACAGTTTTGCCCCTAGGTAGCTCCACCAATGTCGACGAAATACAACAACGACCATCCACACCAATGATATTTTGATATCACAAGGACAACAAGAGAAAAGGAAGAACATGGAGGTAGGAGGCGGAGGCTATGGGGAGGGAGGAGTGGGTTTGTCGATATCGTGTATAGTAAAATCTAATTAAATCTCATCCAGATGAGAGCTAAAGAAACTCGAAAAGAGATATAAGCGTGCAACAAGGAAGAAAAAACAAAAAAGAAGATCCAAAATATATATTAAAAATTGACGATTTAGAAGTTGATTAAGAACTCATAACATCTAATACTATTATGGAGCGGAATGAGTAGTTCTCAATCGATTGAAAAACAGCAATCCGGAGTATATGCGTTGGGCGTCTTCTTCTTGTCTAGACTCCCTCCGATCCAAAAAAGTATCACAACTTTAAACTAAGGTTGAACTAATCTTAGTTCAAAGCTATGACATCTTTTTCTGATCAGAGGGAGTATATCTATACCAATATAAAAAAACCTAAATGGGCAGATCTAAACCATCTCGACTGTCAAAGCATGTTATCTAGCGGTTCAAATCGCTTCAATGTTGAGCACCAAACACGTTTAATGCTCTAATTACCCACCACTGCCATTGGTTATAAACATGTTTTGACTCAACGCTATCTCTTGAAATCTGCCATGTAATTAATATCCTACCAGTCCAACGAAAAAATAATTGATATCTTATCAAATACCAACGTGCAACGGATATATCTTACCTAATATAACATGTAATTAATATCCTATCTAATATAAACGTGCATTGCACGTACAATATTACTAGTAGTATAAGAAAGAAAAGAAGAAAAATAACTAAGCCGAGCGAAGCTCATGCGGTCGCAAGCAAGACTTTGAAACGGTATTCCGGGCGTCCCACGGTTAAAACGACCCGAGCAAGCGAGGGACGTGACATGAGATGACATGACACGCCGACGTCGTCGCCTCGTTGCCACTTGGTACTACTCGAGTGCAGTACTAGCTCGGAACGGTTCAATGCGTTGGTCGCTCGACGGGAGCCGCGCGCGGCGGTGGTGGACTGGTGCCCTGCGGCCAACCGAGCACGTCGCGTGATGGCGGTGGCGCGGTACGTGCGTGGGCTGCTTCGGAGTCGCCGGAGTGGACGTCGCATGCCCCGCCGCGACCGTCGTAGCCGTGGCCGTGGCCGTGCCTCCCACGGAGCACACACTCCACGCCCAGTCAGTCCGATCTTTCCACACACACACACAAAAAAAAAACAGTCAGTCTCAGAGGCCATAAAGACCGTCTGCCTTCCTCTCGCACGCCACTCACCTAGCTCTCACCTAAACCTTGACGAACAGGCGAGCTCGACTGTCGGGTTGCGGTTCCCTGTTACGTCTCAACTTCGTAGTTCCAGGACAGGCGGTGGCCGTACAGTTAGTTTCGACGTCCGTGTCTGCATGAGCGGTGATGGGCACCGCCAGAGCGGAGAGCAATGCTGCGTGCGTGCGTGGTCACGCCCCGCGATCCTCCGGCAGTGTTTTAGATTGTGTTGCGTTGTGGAGCGGCTTGACTCGGGCGTATGAATGCGCGGAGCATGGCAGCCGATGTACCGACACGTCCCGGAGAGCGAGAGCGAGAGAGGGAGAAGCTTGCACACTTGTTTCGTGATCTGCACAGCGCTCGCCGAACCCTGGCACGTAGCTATCCACCTCTCTTCTTTTTGAAGAGTAGCCATCTGCGTTTTCACTTCAAACAGCTGACCGGCCCTTTCCGGAGGAGAAAAAAAGGTGAGCTTCGCTGTGCACCCTCGCCAATTTTCAGTGTCAAACAGCACTAGCTCTGTTCACATGAACGAAAGATCCAGAGTATTGACTTGTACGTTTATTCCCCTTTACTATTGAAATTTATTTAGTTGCAAGCAGATGTCGTCAATTCCAAATCTGTTTGCTTTCCCTGGATGCTGTTCCCGCCCACCATTAAATACCACCCATGGTTTTCAAAGACTATGGAACCATGCAAGGACAACATAATCAATTTCCTCCCTTCCCTCGGATTGAAGCGAGTTCAGTTACCTGAAGCCATCAAGCAATTAAGGCTAGTCATAGTGGGAGTAACATAAGTAGTAACATAGATGCCACATAAGCAAAAAAGATGATGTGTCATGTAATTAAAGAGGAGAGAGACAAACAGAGTAACATAATATGTTACCATCACATAGCGGTTTCCAATACAAAATGATTCTACAAAGCAATAAATGAAGATATGTATGTTACTACACCTATGACACTTCCCACTATGAAGGTGGTAACATAAACTAGTAACATATGTATGTTACTAGTCTAAGTTACTCTCCACTATGACTAGCCTAACCTAAGGAAGCAATATTTATTTCAGATGGTTTTCGGGCCAAGTTTCATGACTCCCCATAAGAAAGCCCAAACCTCCATGGAAAACAATAAGTTTATTTATTTAGAGCATAAAGGAGGGAACACGGTGAACTACCAGCAAACATATTGAACCTTTATTCCAGAAATTCATGGTGATCTAAGAATCTAAGAATATGTTTTCCATCTCCAGAAAGGCCTTCCGAGTTCAGACTACCGCTGCCGTGTTGATTCCTTGGGAGGTGATAAATGTGTTTGCTTTCGGCGGCAATTTTTTTACTACTGCGTTATCCCTGCTTAGATCAAACGCAGACAATTAATTAATTGATCGAATGGTATTGGATTCCAGTTTTTACCTCCACCCATTGTTTGCCAAATGCCTGGATCATCAGCAGGATAAAAGGTTCTGAGCATCGGCTTGTGTGGTGTCCCTTGTCTTGCGTCCACATTTGGAGACAGGCGTGTCTAATTTCTGTGATTCCCGGGCAACGCTAACTCCTTCCGTCAATCTGAGCAACAAGTGTTCGTCTATTTTTAAGGCAACATGATGTGTCTACAAGACACAGCGACAACGGCACATGCCTGCTGCATCGCCCAAATCATTGCATCTCTTTCCTGCAAACGGTTCATTCCATATCTGAAAAAAGAGGGTGTTTTCCCGTTCAGCTATTTCTCGGGAACAGTACGATCCACATCTGAAAAAGATAAAGGCATTGACTTTGCCACACCATTGCATCCACCCAATCCCAGCCAGCCTTTATATTAAGAAAAAAGAAACTTAGTGATCCCTCAAACGCCCACGGACGTGCAGTGATCGATCGGTTATTAAATTTGCACAACTGTATCCGAACACCTCATACTGAAATTATTATATCCATGAAAAAACATGCAAAGATAAAAACCTATGTACTACCTAGATCACTAAGCTACTCCTCGACGGAGATGTTGACTATCTCCGTGCCCAGCTCTGGGTACATGGGCGGCAGCTGTAGCTCCGGCTCCTCCGGCTGTGATAACCCACAAGTATAGGGAATAGCAACCGTTTTTTATGGTAGAATATTCGTCCCAAATTTATTGATTCAACACAAGAGTCAAAGAATATTCACAAGTATTAACACTTGAGTTGTCAATTCAATCACACCTGAAGAACTAAATATCTACAGCAGAGTGATCAGTAGCACAGTAATATGATAGTTTGATAGCAGTGATAATAATAACAACAGTAATAGTGACAGTTCTGTAGCAATTATAACAGTAGCAGCAATAGTAATAACTTAGCAAAGATCAATACCTGAAAAGCTCATAGCCATTGGATCGGGGATGGATAATTATGTTGGATGACATTCATCGTGTAACAGTTATAAACTAGGGCAACACAGAACTAGCTCAAATCTATCAATGTAATGTAAGCATGTATTTTATATATAATTATACGTGCTTGCGATAAAAACTTGCATGACATCTTTTGTCCTACCATCCCGTGGCAACGGGGTCCATAAAGAAACAAGGGTTATTAAGGCCTCTTTTTAATATAGAACCGGAACAAAGCATTAACACTTAGTGAATACATGAACTCCTCAAACTATGGTAATCATCGGAAAGAATCTCAATTATTGTCACCTTGGGTATGCGGATCATAACACGGATGCGTATAACTTGCAAGATAGGATTAAGAACACAAATATATTCATGAAAACATAAACGGTTCAGATCTGAAATCATGTCACTCAGGCCCTAGTGACAAACATTAAGCATTGCAAAGTCATAGCAACATCAATCTCAGAATATAGTGGATACTAGGAAACAAACCCTAACAAAACTAACTCGATTACATGATAAATCCCCTCCAACCCATCACCGTCCAGCAAGCCCACTCCCGACGGTGAGCATCATGAAATTGGTGATGGAGGATGGTTGATGATGACGGTGGAGACGAATCCCCCTCTCCGGGGCCCCGAACAAATTCTAGATCTGGCCTCCTGATGAAGAACAGGAGGTGCTGGCGGCTCCTATCGTAAAACGCGATGAAACTTCTCTCTTATTTTTTTCTCGAGAAATGGGAATTTATATTGTTGAGAATAGGGTAAGCGGAGCCTCGTGGGCCCCACAAGCCATCAGGGCGCGCCTAGGGGGGCCTGGTGCCTCGTGGGCAGCAGGTGGTCCCGTCCAGTGGGTCTTTGCTCCAGTATTTTTTATATATTCCGTAAAAAATCTTCAAAAAGTTTTGTCCAATTTTAAGAACTTTTATTTGTGCATAAAAAACATCATGGTAGTTCTGTTGAAAACAACGTCATTCCGGGTTAGTTTCATTCAAATCATGCAAATTAGAGTCCAAAACAAGAGCAACCGTGTTTGAAAATAGATACGATGGAGACGAATCAGGCTGCTCCACTTCGGCCTCCTCCTTTATCTCTGCGTCGATTTCGGCGAAGAGCACATCGATCGTCGCCAACTCTTGCCGGAGGAACTTCTAGTTGGCCTCCACATAGGCCTCATTTTGGATGGACTCCATGATGGCCTACCTCCATCTCTGTGGCTTGGGTGACGGCGAACTCCATCTCCGCGTCCTCCATGTTGAAGGCCGGAGCAGGCTGATCTGCCTCGTCCTCCTCCGGATCCGCCACCTCCATCGATTACGTCAGCTGCTCTCCTTCCTCCTCCTCCTTCTCCTCCTGCTACTGCTCCTACTCCTCCTCCGGCTCCAGCGAGTCTGGAGGCAGCCCAACAATGATGTGGGCGGCGCGCCTCGCCCGGATATCCTCCGCAATCTGGTAGCACGGCGTGAGCATGGCGTACGTGGTGATCTTCTGCCGGACCATGGCAATGCCGGAGAGCGTGGGGTGAGCGGGAGAGAGGAGGCGGGTGGGCTCGGGTTGCAGCGCAGAGAGGAAGGAAGTGGATGGGCTGGGGTTGGGGGACGCCAGCCGGATTTGGCCTTGGGAGGTGAGCCGGAGCAGTGCCACGCGATGTTCACACCGTGGTGATGGAGGAGACATCTGTCGGGCCGCCGTGTTTCCGGGAGATTCCGCGTGGGACCCCATCGTCAGTCCTATGTGCCGGGGCGCCTGAGCGCCCCCCATATCCGCCCCGTTTTTGGACTGGATATGAGGGGTGCCGATAAGCCCGGGCATTTATGGCCCGTTTGAGGCACTCGTCTGGGTCACATTTTTGTGACCGGTTAGTGATCGGGAAGGCCGCCCGGGCCTTTGAGGTCGGTTTGAGGTGCCCGGTTATAGATGCTCTTACTCTAGGCGACTACAAAATTTGCAAAAGCGTAAACTGTAAGCCACAGTATATATATACTCAACAAAAAAAATGAGGTATTGTGAGATCACACCTACAAAAATGTACATCTGATTTATTTTCTATATGAAACGCAAACGAACGCCTGTGGTGCTCTCCTCCTCCTCCCGCTGCCACAGGAGGACGTGGCCAACGGCGGGGTTACCTCCTCAAACCAGAAGCACCCCAATAGTATGATATGATGGAGCTTGGACACAGAGTGTGACCTTGCTATGATGTTGCGTGAGGCGACTGGTGTGGGTGGCCTACAGTGCCTAGATCCACCCATCGGTCGTTGGCGATGACTTGAAGGCGGGTCGGCGACCTACTTTGCAGTGGCACCATTGATGTGGCAGCAACGGTGGCAACAAGAGATGGTGTAGTGGTGGGATGTGGGTGGTGCGACTACAGCTTGCAGCGGCCACATAGTTGATGTCGTATGAGGAACCTCTTCCATGGTGGCTTTGGAGCACATGCTCCTGAGTTTGAATATGTTGATGATATTAGGCTCTCCGTGTTTTGCGACGGTTATGTGTTCGCAAGCATGGAATTAAGTGCATGATGATGTCCACGACATGGACATGCAAGTGAGCGGCTGCCTCCGGGCATGTATGTCCGGGAACGATTAAGATTTCAATTTCCCGCAACCATGGTGTGTGTGCTTGTCCATTACAACATTTTCTTTTTTGGATAAGGGTGCGAGAACACATAATGACTTCGTCTTGGTGGTGATATTCGAGCTCCGAGTCTCAAGCTCTGGGGTAAGAACACATTATGTCCTTTCATCCAGGTCCAGTCTTCATGTTGCGGAACGTTGCATGGAAAAACAAAAAATTCTACGCACACGCAAGATCTATCCATGGAGATGCATAGCTACGAGATGGGAGAGTCTGTTTACGTACCCTCGTAAATCGTAAGTGGAAGCGTTTATTAACGTGGTTGATGTATTCGAACTTCTTCGCGATCCAACCGATCAAGTACCGAACGTACGACACCTCAGCGTTCAGAACATGTTCAGCTCGGTGACGTCCTCGCCTTCTTGATCCAAGAAGACGGGCGAATTAGTGGATGAGTTTCGGCAGCACGGCGACGTCGTGACGGTGGTGCTGAAGCTATCTCCGCAGGACTTCGCCTAAGCACTCCGAAAATATGACCGAGGGACCAAACTGTGGAGAGGGGCACCGCATGATACGTCTGCAACGTATCTACTTTTCCCAACGCTTTTCCTCTTGTTTTGGACTCTAATTTGCATGATTTGAATGAAACTAACCCCGGACTGACGTTGTTTTCAGCAAAACTACATGGTGTTGTTTTTGTGCAGAAATAAAAGTTCTCAGAATGGAACGAAACTTTGCAAGGAATTTTTTATATAAATAAAGAGGATTTCTTGAGCCAAGATCAATCGGAGGGGGGCACCTGGGTGGGCACAACCCACCAGGGCGCCCCCTCCTGGCGCACCCAAGTGGGTTGTCCCCACCTGGTGGCCCCGCAGACCCTTATTCCAACTCCATAAATACCTATTTTTCCAGAAAAAAATCAAAGAGAAAGAATTATCACAATCCACGTGATGGAGCCGCTGTCACCTCCTGTTCTTCATCGGGAGGCCAGATCTGGAGTTCGTTTGGGGCTCCAGAGAGGGGGATCTTCATTCTTCGTCATCACCAACGCTTATCAATCGCCAATTCCATCATGCTCCCCATCGGGAGTGAGTAATTCCTTCGTAGGCTCGCTGGTCGGTGAGGAGTTGGATGAGATTCATCATATAATCGAGTTAGTTTTGTTAGGTCCTGATCCCTAGTATCCACTATGTTCTAAGATTGATATTGCTATGACTTTGCCATGCTTAATGCTTGTCACTTTGGGCCCGGGTGCCATGATTTCAGATCTGAACCGTTTATGTTATCGCCATTATATCCATGTTCTAGATCCGATCTTGCAAGTTATAGTCACCTACTACGTGTTATGATCCGGCAACTCTGGAGTGACAATAGTCGGGACCTCTCCCGATGATGACCGTAGTTTCAGGAGTTCATGTATTCACTATGTGTTAATGCTTTGTTCCGGTTCTCTATTAAAAGTAGGCCTTAATATCCCTCAGTTTCCAATTGGACCCCGCTGCCATGGGAGGGTAGGACAAAAGATGGCATGCAAGTTCTTTCCATAAGTATGTATGACTATTTACGGAATATATGCCTACAGTACACTGATGAACTGGAGCTAGTGCCGTATTGCCCTAGGTTATAACTGTCTCATGATGAATATCATCCAACAAGTCACCGATCCAATGCCTACGAATTTATCTTATATTGTTCTTGCTAAGTCACTACTGCTATTGTCACTATTGCACTTGCTACAAAACTACTTCTATCACTGTTACTGTTACTGTTACTGCTGTCACTATTATCAAAACTATCATATTACTTTGCTACTGATCACGTTGCTGCAGATAATTAATCTAGAGGTGTGATTGAATTGACAACTCAGCTGTTAATACCTTCAAATATTCTTTGGCTCCCCTTGTGTCTAATCTATAAATTTGGGTTGAATACTCTACCCTCGAAAATTGTTGTGATCCCCTATACTTGTGGGTTATCAAGAACTTTTTCTGGCGATGTTGCCGGGGAGTATAGCTATATTTGTTGAGTCACTTGGGATTATTATCAATTTATAACTATGAAGAATCTGAAGGATGCTAAGACTAAGATTTATCCCTCTAAGACGAGGGGAGGTAAGGAAGTGCCATCCAGTTCTGCTTAGATTCACCTTCTGTTATAAGTAAACTTGCAACACCACCTGTTGGGGAACGTAGTAATTTCCAAAAAATGCCTACGCACATGCAAGATCATGGTGATGCATAGCAACAAGAGGGAAGAGTATCGTCCACGTACCCTCGTAGACCGTAAGCGGAAGCGTTATGAGAACGCGGTAGATGTAGTCAAACGTCTTCATGATCCGACCGATCCAAGTACCGAACGCACGGCACCTCCGATTTCAGCACACGTTCAGCTCGATGACGTCCCACGAACTCCGATCCAGCAGAGCTTCACGGGACAGTTCTGTCAGCACGACGGCGTGATGACGGTGATGATATTGCTACCGACGCATGGCTTCACCTAAGCACCGCTACGATATGATCGAGGTGGATTATGGTGGAGGGGGGCACCACACACGGCTAAGGGATCAATGGTCAACTTGTGTGTTCTAGGGTGCCCCCTGTCTCCGTATATAAAGGAGCAAGGGGGAGGCCGGCCGGCCCCTGTAGGGCGCGCCAGGAGGAGGAGTCCTCCTCCTAGTAGGAGTAGGACTCCCCTTTCCTACTCCTACTAGGAGGAGGAAAGGAAGGAGGAGAGGGGGATGGAAGGAGAGGGGGGAAAGGAGGAAAGGGGGGCTGACCCCCTAGTCCAATTCGGTTTGGGCTAGGGGGGGCGCGCGCCCTGCCTCCTCTCTTCCACCACTTGGCCCATGAGGCCTAATACTTCTCCCCAGTATTCCCGTAACTCCCCGGTACTCCAAAAAATACCCGAATCACTCGAAACCTTTCCGATGTCCGAATATAGTCGTCCAATATATCGATCTTTATGTCTCGACCATTTCAAGGCTCCTCGTCATGTCCCCGATCTCATCGGGGACTCCGAACTACCTTCGATACATCAAATCACATAAACTCATAATACCGATCGTCACCGAATGTTAAGCGTGCGGACCCTACGGGTTCGAGAACTATGTAGACATGACCGAGACACGTCTCCGGTCAATAACCAATAGCAGAACCTGGATGTTCATATTGGCTTCAACATATTCTACGAAGATCTTTATCGGTCAAACCACATAACAACATACGTTGTTCCCTTTGTCATCGGCATGTTACTTGCCCGAGATTCGATCGTCGGTATCTCAATACCTAGTTCAATCTCGTTACCGGCAAGTCTCTTTACTCGTTCCGTAATGCACTATCCCACAACTAACTCATTAGTTGCATTGCTTGCAAGGCTTATAGTGATGTGCATTTACCGAGAGGGCCCAGAGATACCTCTCCGACAATCGGAGTGACAAATCCTAATCTCGATCTATGCCAACTCAACAAGTACCATCAGAGACACCTATAGAGCACCTTTATAATCACCCAGTTATGTTGTGATGTTTGGTAGCACACAAAGTGTTCCTCCGGTAATCGGGAGTTTCATAATCTCATAGCCATAGGAACATGTATAAGTCATTAAGAAAGCAATAGCAGTAAACTAAAATGATCAAGTGCTAAGCTAACGGAATGTGTCAATTCAATCACATCATTCTCCTAATGATATGATCCTGTTTACCAAATGACAACTCATCTCCATGGTTAGGAAACATAACCATCTTTGGTCAACAAGCTAGTCAAGTAGAGGCATACTAGTGACACTTTGTTTGTCTATGTATTCACACATGTATTATGTTTCCGGTTAATACAATTGTAGCATGAATAATAAACATTTATCATTAAATTAAGAAATAAACAATAACTTTATTATTGTCTTCAGGGCATATTTCCTTCAGTCTCTCACTTGCACTAGAGTCAATAATCTAGATTACACAATGATGATTCTAACACCTATGGAGCCTTGGTGCAGATCATGTTTTGCTCGTGAGAGAGGCTTAGTCAACGGGTCTGCAACATTCAGATCCGTATGTATCTTGCAAATCTCTATGTCTCCCACCTGGACTTAATTGTGAATGGAATTGAAGCGTCTCTTGATGTGTTTGGTTCTCTTGTGAAATCTGGATTCCTTTGCCAAGGCAATTGCACTAGTATTGTCACAAAAGATTATCATTGGACCCGATGCACTAGGTATGACACCTAGATCGGATATGAACTCCTTCATCCAGAGTCCTTCATTTGCTGCTTCCGAAGCATCTATGTACTCTGCTTCACGCGTAGATCCCGCCACGACGCTTTGTTTAGAACTGCTCCAACTGACAACTCCACCGTCCAATATAAACACGTATCCGGTTTGCGATTTAGAATCGTCCGGATCAGTGTCAGAGATTGCATCGACGTAACAATTTACGACGAGCTCTTTGTCACCTCCATAAACGAGAAACATATCCTTAGTCCTTTTCAGGTATTTCAGGATGTTCTTGACTGCTCTCTAGTGATCCACTCCTGGATTACTTTGGTACCTCCCTGCTAAACTAATAGCAAGGCTCACATCAGGTCTGGTACATAGCATTGCATACATGGTAGATCCTATGGCTGAAGCATAGGGAACATTTTTCATTTTCTTTCTATCTTCTGTATTGGTCGGGCATTGAGTCTTACTCAACTTGACACCTTGTAACACAGGCAAGAACTCTTTCTTTGCTTGATCCATTTTGAACTTCTTCAAAACTTTAGCAAGGTATGTGCTTTGTGAAAGTCCAATTAAGCGTCTTGATCTATCTCTATAGATCTTGATGCCCAATATATAAGCAGCTTCACCAAGGTCTTTCATTGAAAAAACTCTTATTCAAGTATCCTTTTAGGCTATACAGAAATTCTATATCATTTCCAATCAACAATATGTCATCCACATATAATATTAGAAATGCTACAGAGATCCCACTCACTTTCTTGTAAATACAGGCTTCTCCAAAAGTCTGTATAAAACCATATGCTTTGATCACACTATCAAAATGTTTATTCCAACTCGGAGATGCTTGCACCAGTCCATAGATGGATCGCTGGAGCTTGCACACTTTGTTAGTACCCTTTGGATCGATAAAACCTTCGGGTTGCATCATATGCAACTCTTCTTCCAGAAATCCATTCAGGAATGCAGTCTTTACATCCATTTGCTAAATTTCATAATCATAAAATGCGGCAATAGCTAACATGATTCGGACGGACTTAGGCATCGCTACGGGTGAGAAAGGCTCATCGTAGTCAACCCCTTGAACTTGTCAAAAACCTTTCGTAACAAGTTGAGCTTTGTAGACAGTAACGTTACCGTCGGCGTCAATCTTCTTCTTGAAGATCCATTTATTCTCGATGGCTTGCCGATCATCGGGCAAGTCAACCAAAGTCCACACTTTGTTCTCATACATGGATCCCATCTCATATTTCATGGCCTCAAGCCATTTTGCGGAATCTGGGCTCATCATCGCTTCCTCATAGTTCGTAGGTTCGTCATGGTCAAGTAACATGACCTCCAGAACAGGATTACTATACCACTCTGGTGCGGATCTTACTATGGTTGACCTACGAGGTTTGGTAGTAACTTGATCTGAAGTTTCATGATCATCATCATTGGCTTCCTCACTAATTGGTGTAGGTGTCACAGGAATCGGTTTCTGTGATGGACTACTTTCCAATAGGGGATCAGGTACAGTTACCTCATCAAGTTCTACTTTCCTCCCACTCACTTCTTTCAAGAGAAACTCCCTCTCTAGAAAGGATCCATTCTTAGCAACGAATGTCTTGCCTTCGGATCTGTGATAGAAGGTGTACCCAATAGTCTCCTTTGGGTATCGTATGAATACACATTTCTCCGATTTGGGTTCGAGCTTATCAGGTTGAAGCTTTTTCACATAAGCATCGCAGCCCCAAACTTTAAGAAACAACAACGTTGGTTTCTTGCCAAACCATAGTTCATAAGGCGTCGTCTCAATGGATTTAGATGGTGCCCTATTTAATGTGAATGCAGTTGTCTCTAAAGCATAACCCCAAAACGATAGCGGTAAATCAGTAAGAGACATCATAGATCACACCATATCTAGTAAAGTACGATTACGACGTTCGGACACACCATTATGCCGTGGTGTTCCGGGTGGCGTGAGTTGCAAAACTATTCCGCATTGTTTCAAATGAAGACCAAACTCGTAACTCAAATATTCTCCTCCACGATCAGATCGTAGAAACTTTATTTTCTTGTTACGATGATTTTCCATTTCACTCTGAAATTCTTTGAACTTTTAAAATGTTTCAGACTTATGTTTCATCAAGTAGATATACCCATATCTGCTCAAATCATCTATGAAGGTGAGAAAATAATGATACCCGCCGCGAGCCTCAATATTCATCGGACCACATACATCAGTATGTATGATTTCCAACAAATCTGTTGCTCGCTCCATAGTTCCGAAGAACGGCGTTTTATTCATCTTGCCATGAGGCATGGTTCGTAAGTACCAAGTGATTCATAATCAAGTGATTCCAGAAGTCCATCAGAATGGAGCTTATTCATGCGCTTTACACCAATATGACCGAAACAGCAGTGCCAGAAATAAGTTGCACTATCATTATCAACTCTGCATCTTTGGGCTTCAACATTATGAATATGTGTGTCACTACTATCGAGACTCATCAAAAATAGACCACTCTTCAAGGGTGCATGACCATAAAAGATATTACTCATATAAATAGAACAACCATTATTCTCTGATTTAAAGGAATAACCGCCTCGCTTCAAACAAGATCCAGATATTGTTGGGGAATGCAGTAATTTCAAAAAAATTCCTACGCACACGCATGATCATGGTGATGCATAGCAACGACAGGGGAGAGTGTTGTCTACGTACCCTCATAGACCGAAAGTGGAAGTGTTAGCACAACGCGGTTGATGTAGTCATACGTCTTCATGGCCCGACCGATCAAGCACCGAAACTACGGCACCTCCGAGTTCTAGCACACGTTCAGCTCGATGACGATCCCCGGACTCCGATCCAGCAGAATGTCGGGGAAGAGTTCCGTCAGCACGATGGTGTGGTGATGATATTGATGTTCTACCGACGCAGGGCTTCGCCTAAGAACCGCTACAGTATTATCGAGGTGGACTATGGTGGAGGGGGGCACCGCACACGGCTAAGAGACGATCAACTTGATCAACTTGTGTGTCTAGAGGTGCCCCCTGCCCCCGTATATAAAGGAGCAAGGGGGAGAGGCCGGCCGGCCCTTGGGGCGCGCCAAGGAGGGGGGAGTCCTCCTCCTAGTAGGAGTACGACTCCCCTTTCCTAGTCCAACTAGGAAGAGAGAAGAGGGAAGGAAAGAGATGGAGAGGGAGAGGGAAAGAGGGGCCGCGCCCCCCTCCCCTAGTCCAATTCGGACTCCCCATGGGAGGGGGCGCGCCACCTCCTGGGCTGCTGCCCTCTCTCTCCCCTTAGGCCCACTAAGGCCCAATACTTCCCCGGGGGGTTCCGGTAACCCTTCCGGCACTTCGGTTTTCTCCGAAATCACCCGAAACACTTCCGGTGTCCGAATATAGCCGTCCAATATATCGATCTTTATGTCTCGACCATTTCGAGACTCCTCGTCATGTCCCCGATCTCATCCGGGACTCCGAACTCCTTCGGTACATCAAAACTCATAAACTCATAATATAACTATCATCGAAACCTTAAGCGTGCGGACCCTACGGGTTTGAGAACTATGTAGACATGACCGAGACACGTCTCTGGTCAATAACCAATAGTGGAACCTGGATGCTCATATTGGCTCCCACATATTCTACGAAGATCTTTATCGGTCAGACCGCATAACAACATACGTTGTTCCCTTTGTCATCGGTATGTTACTTGCCCGAGATTTGATCGTCGGTATCTCAATACCTAGTTCAATCTCGTTACCGGCAAGTCTCTTTACTCGTTCCGTAATACATCATCCCGCAACTAACTCATTAGTTGCAATGCTTGCAAGGCTTAAGTGATGTGCATTACCGAGAGGGCCCAGAGATACCTCTCCAACAGTCGGAGTGACAAATCCTAATCTCGAAATATGCCAACCCAACAAGTACCTTCGGAGACACCTGTAGAGCACCTTTATAATCACCCAGTTACGTTGTGACATTTGGTAGCACACAAAGTGTTCCTCCGGTAAACGGGAGTTGCATAATTTCATAGTCATAGGAACATGTATAAGTTATGAAGAAAGCAATAGCAACAAACTAAACGATCATGTGCTATGCTAACGGAATGGGTCAAGTCAATCACATCATTCTCTTAATGATGTGATCCCGTTAATCAAATGATAACTCATGTCTATGGTTAGGGAATATAGCCATCTTTGATCAACGAGCTAGTCAAGTAGAGGCATACTAGTGACACTCTGTTTGTCTATGTATTCACACATGTATTATGTTTCCGGTTAATACAATTCTAGCATGAATAATAAACATTTATCATGATATAAGGAAATAAATAATAACTTTATTATTGCCTCTAGGGCATATTTCCTTCAGATATAATGTTCATGCTTAACACTGGCACCAAATAATAATTATTCAGGTCTAAAACTAATCCCGAAGGTAGATGTAGAGGTAGCGTGCCGACGGCGATCACATCGACTTTGGAACCATTTCCCACGCGCATCGTCACCTCGTCCTTAGCCAATCTTCGCTTAATCCGTAGTCCCTATTTTGAGTTGCAAATATTAGCAACAGAACCAGTATCAAATACCCAGGTGCTACTGCGAGCTTTAGTAAGGTACTCCCTCCGTTTCGAATTACTTGTCACATGTATGGATGTATCTAGATGTATTTTAGTTCTAGATACATTCATTTCTGCGACGAGTAATTTGGAATGGAGGGAGTACACATCAATAACATGTATATCACATATACCTTTGTTCACCTTGCCATTCTTCTTATCCGCCAAATACTTGGGCTAGTTCCGCTTCGAGTGACCAGTCCCTTTGCAATAGAAGCACTCCGTCTCAGGCTTAGGTCCAGACTTGGGTTTCTTCTCTTGAGCAGCAACTTGTTTGCTGTTCTTCTTGAAGTTCCCTTTCTTCTTCCCTTTACCCTTTTTCTTGAAATTGGTGGTCTTATTGACCATCAAAACTTGATGCTCCTTCTTGATTTCTACCTCCGCAGCTTTTAGCATTGCGAAGAGCTCGGAAATCGTCTTAGCCATCCCTTGCATATTATAGTTCATCACAAAGCTCTTCTAGCTTGGTGGCAGTGATTGAAGAACTCTGTCAATGACACTATCAACAGGAAGATTAACTCCCAGTTGAGTCAAGTGGTTATGGTACCTAGACATTCTGAGTATATATTCACTCACAGAACTATTCTCCTCCATCTTGCAGCTGTAGAACTTATTGGAGACTTCATATCTCTCAATCCGGGCATTTGCTTGAAATATTAACTTCAACTCCTGGAACATCTCATATGCTCCATGACGTTCAAAACGTCATTGAAGTCCCGGTTCTAAGCCATAATGCATGGCACACTGAACTATCGAGTAGTCATCAGCTTTGCTATGCCAAACGTTCATAATATCTGGCGTTGCTCCTGCAGCGGGTTTGGCACCCAGCGGTGCTTCCAGGACGTAATTCTTCTGTGCAGCAATGAGAATAATCCTCAAGTTACGGACCCAGTCCGTGTAATTGCTACCATCATCTTTCAACTTTGCTTTCTAAGGAACACATTAAAATTTAACGGAACAACAGCACGAGCCATCTATCTACAACAACATAGACAAGTAAAATACTATCAGGTACTAAGTTCATGATAAATTAAAGTTCAATTAATCATATTTAAGAGCTCCCACTTAGATAGACATCCCTATAATCATCTAAGTGATCACGTGATCCATATCAACTAAACCATGTCCGATCGTCACGTGAGATGGAGTAGTTTTCAATTGTGAACATCACTATGTTGATCATATCTACTATATGATTCACGCTCGAACTTTCGGTCTCAGTGTTCCGAGGCCATATTTGCATATGCTAGGCTCGTCAATTTTAACCCGAGTATTTCTCCATGTGCAAAAACTGGCTTGCACCCGTTGTATGTGAACGTAGAGCTTATCACACCCGATCATCACATGGTGTCTCGGCATTACGAACTTTGGCAACGGCGCGTACTCAGGGAGAACACTTGTACCTTGAAATTTAGTGAGAGATCATCTTATAATGCTACCATCAATCAAGCAGAATAAGATGCATAAAGGATAAACATCACATGCAATCAATATAAGTGATATGATATGGCCATCATCATATTGTGGCTGTGATCTCCATCTCCAAAGCACCGTCATGATCACCATCGTCACCGGCTTGACACCTTGATCTCCATCGAAGCATCATTGTCGTCACGCCAACTATTGCCTCCACGACTATCGCTACCGCTTAGTGATAAAGTAAAGCAATTAAATGGCGATTGAATTTCATACAATAAAGCGACAACCATATGGCTCCTGCCAGTTGCCGATAACTGTGTTACAAAACATGATCATCTCATACAATAAAATTTAGCATCATGTCTTGACCATATCACATCACAACATGCCCTGTAAAAACAAGTTAGACGTCCTCTACTTTGTTGTTGCAAGTTTTACGTGGCTGCTACGGGCTGAGAAAGAACCGTTCTTACCTACGCATTAAAACCATAACGATATTTCGTCAAGTTAGTGCTGTTTTAACCTTCAACAAGGACCGGGCATAGTCACACTCGGTTCAACTAAAGTTGGAGAAACTGACACCCGCCAGCCACCTGTGTGCGAAGCACGTCGGCAGAACGAGTCTCGCGTAAGGGTACACGTAATGTCGGTCCGGGCCGCTTCATCCAACAATACCGCCGATCCAAAGTATGACATGCTGGTAAGCAGTACGACTTGTATCACCCACAATTCACTTGTGTTCCACTCATGCATATAACATCTACGCATAAACCTGGCTCGGATGCCACTGTTGGGGAATGTAGTAATTTCAAAAAAATTCCTACGCACACGCAAGATCATGGTGATGCATAGCGACGAGAGGGAAGAGTATTGTCCATGTATCCTCGTAGACTGTAAGCGGAAGCGTTATGAGAACACGATTGATGTAGTCAAACGTCTTCATGATCCGACCGATTCAAGTACCGAACGCACGGCACCTCCGAGTTCAGCACACGTTCAGCTCGATGATGTCGCACGAACTCCGATCTAGTAGAGCTTCACGGGAGAGTTCTGTCAACATGATGGCGTGATGACGGTGATGATGTTGCTACCGACGTAGGGATTCGCCTAAGAACGGCTACGATATGATCGAGATGGATTATGGTGGAGGGGGGCATCGCACACGTCTAAGGGATCAATGATCAACTTGTGTGTTCTAGGGTGCCCCTTCCACCGTATATAAAGGAGCAAGGGGGAGGCCGGCCGGCCCCTGTAGGGCGCGCCAGGAGGAGGAGTCCTCCTCCTAGTAGGAGTAGGACTCCCCTTTCCTACTCCTACTAGGAGGAGGAAAGGAAGGAGGAGAGGGGGAAGGAAGGAGATGGAGGAAAGGAGGAAAGGGGGGCCGGCCCCCTAGTCCAATTCAGTTTGGATTATTGGGCCGGGCGCCCTGCCTCCTCTCTTCCACCACTTGGCCCATGAGGCCCAATACTTCTTCCCCGTATTCCTGTAACTCCCCGGTAATCCGAAAAATACCCGAATCACTCGGAACCTTTCCGATGTCCGAATATAGTCGTCCAATATATCGATCTTTATGTCTCGACCATTTCGAGACTCCTCGTCATGTCCCCGTCCTCATCCGGGACTCCAAACTACCTTTGGTACATCAAATCACATAAACTCATAATACCGATCATCACCGAACGTTAAGCGTGCGGACCCTACAGGTTCGAGAATTATGTAGACATGACCGAGACACGTCTCCGGTCAATAACCAATAGCGGAACTTGGATTTTCATATTGGCTCCGACATATTCTACGAAGATCTTTATCGGTCAAACCGCATAACAACATATGTTGTTCCCTTTGTCATCGGTATGTTACTTGCCCGAGATTCGATCGTCGGTATCTCAATACCTAGTTCAATCTCGTTACCGGCAAGTCTCTTTACTCGTTCCATAATGCACTATCCTGCAACTAACTTATTATTTGCATTGCTTGCAAGGCTTATAGTGATGTGCATTACCGAGAGGGCCCAGAGATACCTCTTCGACAATCGGAGTGACAAATCCTAATCTCGATCTATGCCAACTCAATAAGTACCATCGGAGACACCTGTGGAGCACCTTTATAATCACCCAGTTACATTGTGACGTTTGGTAGCACACAAAGTGTTCCTCCGGTAATCGGGAGTTGCATAATCTAGAGGTGTGATTGAAGTGACAACTCAGCTGTTAATACCTTCAAATATTCTTTGGCTCCCCTTGTGTCTAATCTATAAATTTGGGTTGAATACTCTACCCTCGAAAATTGTTGTGATCCCCTATACTTGTGGGTTATCAAGAACTTTTTCTGGCGATGTTGCCGGGGAGTATAGCTATATTTGTTGAGTCACTTGGGATTATTATCAATTTATAACTATGAAGAATCTAAAGGATGCTAAGACTAAGATTTATCCCTCTAAGACGAGGGGAGGTAAGGAAGTGCCATCCAGTTTTGCTTTAGATTCACCTTCTGTTATAAGTAAACTTGCAACACCATCTGTTGGGGAACGTAGTAATTTCCAAAAAATTCCTACGCACATGCAAGATCATGGTGATGCATAGCAACAATAGGGAAGAGTATCGTCCATGTACCCTCGTAGACCGTAAGCGGAAGCGTTATGAGAACGCGGTTGATGTAGTCAAACGTCTTCATGATCCGACCGATCCAAGTACCGAACGCACGGCACCTCCGATTTCAGCACACGTTCAGCTCGATGACGTCCCACGAACTCCGATCCAACAGAGCTTCACGGGACAGTTCCGTCAGCACGACGGCGTGATGACGGTGATGATATTGCTACCGACGCAGGACTTCACCTAAGCACCGCTACGATATGATCGAGGTGGATTATGGTGGAGCGGGGCACCACACACGGCTAAGGGATCAATGGTCAACTTGTATGTTCTAGGGTGCCCCCTGCCCCCGTATATAAAGGAGCAAGGGGGAGGCCGGCCGGCCCCTGTAGGGCGCGCCAGGAGGAGGAGTCCTCCTCCTAGTAGGAGTAGGACTCCCCTTTCCTACTCCTACTAGGAGGAGGAAAGGAAGGAGGAGAGGGGGATGGAAGGAGAGGGGGGAAAGGAGAAAAGGGGGGCCGACTCCCTAGTCCAATTCGGTTTGGGCTAGGGGGGGGGTGCGCGCCCTGCCTCCTCTCTTCCACCACTTGGCCCATGAGGCCTAATACTTCTCCCCAGTATTCCCGTAACTCCCCGGTACTCCAAAAAATACCCGAATCACTCGAAACCTTTTCGATGTCCGAATATAGTCGTCCAATATATCGATCTTTATGTCTCGACCATTTCAAGGCTCCTCGTCATGTCCCCGATCTCATCGTGGACTCCGAACTACCTTCGGTACATCAAATCACATAAACTCATAATACCGATCGTCACCGAACGTTAACTGTGCGGACCCTACGGGTTCGAGAACTATGTAGACATGACCGAGACATGTCTCCGGTCAATAACCAATAGCAGAACCTGGATGTTCATATTGGCTTCAACATATTCTACGAAGATCTTTATCGGTCAAACCGCATAACAACATACGTTGTTCCTTTTGTCATCGGTATGTTACTTGCCCGAGATTCGATCGTCGGTATCTCAATACCTAGTTCAATCTCGTTACCGGCAAGTCTCTTTACTCATTCCGTAATGCACTATCCCACAACTAACTCATTAGTTGCATTGCTTGCAAGGCTTATAGTGATGTGCATTACCGAGAGGGCCCAGAGATACCTCTTCGACAATCGGAGTGACAAATCCTAATCTCGATCTATGCCAACTCAATAAGTACCATCGGAGACACCTGTGGAGCACCTTTATAATCACCAGTTACGTTGTGACGTTTGGTAGCACACAAAGTGTTCCTCCGGTAATCGGGAGTTGCATAATCTTAGTCATAGGAACATGTATAAGTCATGAAGAAAGCAATAGAAGTAAACTAAAACGATCAAGTGCTAAGCTAACTAAATGGGTCAAGTCAATCACATCATTCTCCTAATGATGTGATCCCATTTATCAAATGACAACTCATGTCCATGGTTAGGAAACATAACCATCTTTGATCAACGAGCTAGTCAAGTAGAGGCATACTAGTGACACTTTGTTTGTCTATGTATTCACACATGTATTATGTTTCCGGTTAATACAATTCTAGCAGGAATAATAAACATTTATCATGAAATAAGGAAATAAATAATAACTTTATTATTGCCTTTAGGGCATATTTCCTTCACCACCACATGCTATTAATCCTGATATGTCGCAAGTTATTGATAATGCTACTTCTGCTATGAATGATACTTATGATGATGCTAGTACCTTGCTTGATGATAATGATGTGGCACTTGGTGATTTTCTTGATGAGCAAATTGCTAGAGTAATACAACATGATGTTGTTGAATCTGATGATGAGCTTGAAACTGAAACTCCTGAAACACCTGCTACAACTAGCCTTCCTAGATATGAATTGCCTAAGGTACCGGAAGGTTATGTTATGAATGAGGAGACAACTAGAGATATTATTGCTTGTAAGGATAGAGATGATCTAGCAAAATTACTCTACAAGTATAAAGAAAAATCTCTGAATGCTAGAATGAAATATGATCCTAAGTTTGCTACTTCACCAATCTTTATTGATGATAAGGATTATGAATTCTCTATCGAACCAGAGTTAATTACTTTGGTTGAATCTGATCCTTTCCATGGTTATGAAACTATTGTGGCACATCTTACTAAGTTGAATGACATAACCACCCTTTTTACTCATGATGAGAAGACTCGTTATTACTTTATTCTCAAATTATTTCCGTTCTCATTAAAGGGTGATGCTAAAGCTTGGTACAATACTCTTGCTCCTGGTTGTGTGCGTAGTCCCCATGATATGATTTATTACTTCTCTGAAAAATATTTCCGTGCTCGTAAGAAACAAGCTTCCTTGCAGGAAATATTTAACTTTGTGCAAATTAAAGAAGAGAGTCTCCCACAAGCTTGGGGGAGGCTTTGTCAGTTACTTTACGCTTTGCCTGATCATCCTCTTAAGAAAAATGAAATACTTGATATCTTCTATAATGGACTAACCGATGCTTCCAGGGATTTCCTAGATAGTTATGCTGGTTGTGTTTTCAGGGAATGAACTGTTGGGCAAGCTAAAGAATTATTGAATAATATATTGAAAAATTATGATGATTGGACTCTTCCTGAACCACCGGCTAAACCTACTCCGAAGAGGAGGGTATATTATATCTCAGTCCTGAATATATGCAAGAGGCAAAGAAATCCATGAAGGAAAAAGGTATTAAAGCTGAGGATGTTAAAAATTTACCTCCTATCGAAGAAATACATGGGCTTAATACACCACCACCTCCTAAGGTGGTAGAGGTAAATTCTCTTATGAAATTCAATGATAATGACAATCCTCGCAATATGCACCCTAGCCAATGCCTTTATGAGTTTGAAAAATATATTAGAAAACAAGATCACTTCAATGCAAATGTTATGAAACAATTGAAATACAATTCTGATATGATTGCTCGCTTGAGTGACTTGTTATTAAAATCTCAAATGATGTTAGAGGTGTTGGAATGCATCCTTCTATGGTACAAACCCAGTTAGAACAAGTTACTAAATCGCAAAGAGAGTTGCTAGATGAAATGAATAATAATATTCATGACTTTGTGGTTAGAGTTGCAACTAGAGGAGGAAAATGACTCAGGAACCACTTTATCCCGAGGGGCACCCAAAAAGAATTGAACAGTATGCACAAAGAAACAACACCACTGCACCTAGTCCTTCTAAAAAGAAAAGGAAAAACGATAGGACTTTACATGCTTCTAGTGAACCTGAAATAGAGAAACCTCCTGATAATGATAATGAAACTTCTATCTCTGATGCTGAAACTCAATCTGGTAATGAACATTCACCTAGTGGTAATGAAAAAGATAATGCTGATGTTCATGAATATACTCAACCAAATAGTGAAAAAGAACTAGACAATTATGTTGAGATAGAACCACCATTTGATCTTGATAACCCACAACCTAAGAATAAGAGGTATGGTAAAAGTGACATTGTGGCTAGAAAACACGGTAAAGAATGAGAACCGTGGGTTCAAAAACCTATGCCATTTCCACCTAAATCAACTAAAAGGAAAGTTGATGAAGAATTTGAACGCTTTGCTGAAATGTTGAGGCCAGTCTTTTTGTGTACTCGCTTGACCGATATCCTTAAAATGCCTCCTTATGCAAAGTACATGAAAGACATCATCACCAATAAAAGAAACGGATTTTTATTTCTGTGCCCCTGGTTCCTTAGCTCTACTCATTCAACCCCACTCTGTTAACTTTTTCTCACTTTTCCCCACTCCCTTGCCTGAAACCCTGAGAACAGGTTATAACGGACGTTGCCGTCGGGTCAATGCCTTTGACCGTTAGCTGAGAGTGGGGCCGCGTATACATGGCGCATGTAAGACCGCGGTCATGGGGTAGCACGTGCCCATGGACATGCCCGAAATGTCCCATCATATAAAGAGGGCAACCACCTCCATCGCCCCTGCCATTTTCCCCCAAATCCCCTCCCTGCCGCATCACCTTCATCTCCCCCACCGGCGTCGTCTCGCTCTCCTCCACTACCTCCACCGCACCGTCGCGCTCTCCCCCACCGCATCCTCTTCCTCACCTTCATCACCTCCATCTGTCAGTTGGCCGAAGCTCGTGGCGATGCCGGCGTAGCGGTCGGAGATGTGGTGGAGTTGCAGGGTCAGGGCGTGGTGACCGCGGATGTCAGCGGCGTCCAGGGCGGTGCGGGGAAACTTGCAACCGCTGCGGATGTGGCGGGCTCCGCCTCATCGCAGCAGAAGGTGACGGCGTCGAGCGGCGCATTCCATCCCGATGCCCCCGTTGCGCCACATGCCGTGGAGGAGCAGGTATTTGCACTTACTTAGATTGTAGAGTTAGTTTCTCCCTAGTTGCATTGGTTAGATTGTGATTCATACGGTAGTTCAGATGGTTAGAGTAGTTGGTTTGACGGATGGGCCGGGGTTCTTTGTATGGGTTGGGGGATGGGGGTTTTTGGACTAGGGTTTGTTGGATAAATTCGTTGCAAAAATGCTATGTTCTGAACTATGATTTTAGGTGCTGTAATGATTGGGGTTTTTAGATTTGTTTTTAGATTTGGATAAATTCGTTGCAAAAATGCTAGATGTTGTGAACAGATTGGGTTTTTTAATGCTATGATGCTTATTAGATTTGTTTTTAGTGCTCACTGATTGGGGTTTTTAATGCTACTCAGATTTGTTGCCTTAGATCGGGTCCCTATTAGATTTGTTTTTGAATGCTACTCAGATTGGGGTTTTGAATGTCATATGCCCAAATGAAATCCATTGATTAAGAAGTTATTTGATTCATTAGTATACAAATTTGTCCACAATATGTATTTATATTAGCTCTGTTCTTCAATGTGTGTGCATGATCAATGATCAATGTGTTATTTGAATGTCATATTGGGGTTTTTGATCAATATGTGTACAAATCTAATACATTGATATACTAGTGATGGATGTGGTTTTTGAATGCATAGAGCTAAGGGGCATAGAAATAAAAAAACCCCACTTCTAAAACATTTCTGATATTGGGAGTATATTAGCCCCATGATCAATGTGTCATGTGTGCATATCTAAATTTTCAATTGGCTGCTAGTGATGGGTGTAATTGTATATTCACGAGGATGATGGTTGGGGGGAGAAAGAGGAAGCTGGCCGACTATGTCCCGTACGAGGGGGCGTTTAATGACGATTATGAATATCAAGTAAGCCTATCCCTTGTTCATTTAGTTCCTTTGACATGGTGTATATGAATCTATAATGTATTAATGCAATTCATTCATGTGTGCAGTATGATTCTGGAGATGATGTGTACAAGGGCAACATCGCGTCCTTCACAGCCAAGGAGGTGGAGAAGATCAAGGCTAAGGGAGTTGCTTCCTTCTACAACTGCAAGTTCAAGACGTGGCACTGCCCCTACTGCACCACCAAGCAGAAGCCAAGCGATGGCCGCTTCGATCACCTTCTGTCTCATGCTGAGGATGTAGCGATTCGCGAGGAGGACTACATGATCATGGGGCAGCATGCCGCCCTCGTGAAGGCCCTGACTCCGGCGTGATGTGATGGATGATATGATGTTGTGTTACTTTTGGTTTGGTTTGTTGAACTGTTGGGTTACTTTTGGTTTGTTGAACTGAATCTCGTTGGTTATGGTATGTTGAACTGAATCTCGTTGGTTATGCTAGTAATCTGGTTGCTATCTATATTTGTCTGTCCTTAAATTTGCCTGTGGTATATTTGTCTGTCCTGAATCTATGGTTAGTTATGTTTAGATGTTGTGAACTATGATTTTAGGTGCTGCAATGATCACACATGCTGTGTAGGAAATCAAATGCATGCTCCAAATGAGATCATGTAAACCTTGGCAAACCTGGACAGTATAAATTCAAGAAAATGCAAAAACAAGTAAAACCTTGGCAAACTATCTATGTTTGTGTAGGAGATCATGTGTGCAAAATTTGAAGTGATTTAGAGGAGGTCAAATAAATTTGAATTTGAGAAATGTGCTCCAAATGAGCTCCGAGGCTAGGGTAAACATCCCATTTGTAATCAAGTTTTTTTGGACCTACTCTAAATGAGCCAAATGTTTTTTTATTAACACATATTCACTTTCCATAGTGTAGATTCGAAGTCTCACTATTTTTTGAATTAATTTTCATATTTTTACATTTTCTTTTGAAAACATATGCTTTAATATAAAAAATATTAAAAACACGTTTTGAAATATGAAAATGGAAAACTAACTTCAGATCCTTCTTATTCACTTTAAAATAAAGCTTTGATGATTTTTTTGATTTTTTTTGATTTTTCAAAAACTGAAGGTAACACCACCTCCTCTCCTTGAACTCTATGATCATGTACATGATAGCTCATACGTGTGAAGGTTTTCTCATGAAAATTACCATAGACCAAGCTTATGATTTTTGGTTGGTAACATGTCACATAAGAAAACATTGTTCGCAGGTTTTATATTTTTCGTTTTTTAAATTAATGGTGCTCATTTGACCTCGATCGTGCCAGCTAGGTTTTTTTTCATGAAAATGACCATAGACCAAGTTTAGTATTTTTCCTCGTTAGTTTGTCTTATAAAATGACGAACGTCGAAAGTTTCATATTTTTTCATTTTTAAAAAAATTAGTGATGCTCAGTCAAAGCCTTCGAAACCCCGTTGACCAGCTCAAAACCCCTCTAAACCCTATGGGGTTTCGCCTAACCCTAGCTCCCAACGTCAGCCGTCCGATCATACCCTCGCGTCGAGCGACAACCCTCAGATCTGGTCTTCTAGAAGGAATTAGGTGGGATGGCTGCGTGCAGGCTCCGCACCGTTGGATCACAACGACGGCTCCGCATCGTTGGATCGTGGGGTGATCCGCGAGAGGCGATCCTATTGGTTGTGCTCGGCTGCTCGCCCACCACTGACTCCTCAAAAAAAAGTTGTTATTGGGCCCAAAAGGAAACCAAGCTCTGGTTGGGCCGTAGAATTGCGTCATTTTTTTTCATCGTTTGCTCTGTTTTTTTAACGCGTTGGCTCTGTATTTTTGCATCGTTTGAAATCAATTGACATTGGCTAGCAAATGACCTAATTTTTAAGGGCCAAATTTATTTTTATCATGCAAAATGGCCACAAACTATTTAAAAATTGTCTCTTTTTGTTCATATAATATATATGACCATGGATTCCCACACGTGCAATTAGCTTCTTTTTCTTCTTCTTTTTCAAACCACCGTTTCCCATGCGTGTACACTCCCGATGCTGCAGTGGGTTTGAAAACGGGCTACTTCACATTTGACCCCGTTATTGCCACGGCCAAATAACACGTAGCACTACGGCTATTTAAGCCACCCTCTGCCTCTGCCATCCCTCATCCATCTCCCATCCTCTCTGCCATCTGCACTTCTTGCTCTTCGACCACTTCTCCTTCTTCTAGCACATCCTCAGCCATGTAGTACACCGGACCAACCTACCACTTCCCACCCACCGTGTCGGAGAGGCTCTACCCTCCTGGCGTGTACGTTGAGCACACACTACGTGTGTGGGCAATATCAAGGTGGAGGACCGCAAGGAACTTCACGAGTTCTTCCTCGCGTCCGGCTACCACCACCTCCCGCGAGGATCTCCAAGGATGTTCCGTGTCGAGGAGGTCATCCAAAACGGGGTGGTGGTTGCTCTCCTTGCCCACTTCACCAAAACATTCAACGTCTTCTACCTCCTCGGCCGGGTGTTTTGGTGTGGCTACGAGTTCATCGCTTTCACCACCCACAACATGTTCACGGAGTACACCAACATCTTCCCCAACGCGTCCCGCATGCACACTCTTCCATACCCCATCGACAACGCCCCGGAGGAGTAGTGAAGGGCACCCGGAGGAGGAGCGAGGTGGAGAAGGTGGCACCTAGCATTCTAAACCCTCTATCTATTTTCTTTTTTAGTCTATGTTATGTTAAGTTGTAATCCCATTGAACTATGTGAGAGATGCTATGGGCTTGTTGGACCTTTTATCAAGTTCTATTATTAAGTTTTCTATCTATTCTATTATGAAGTTCTTCCTAGTTTCAACTATGTGATCGTGCTATGGGCTTGTTGGCCCTATCTACATGTATGTTGATTGTTTTCTTAGAGAGCTCGCTTTGTTAGTAACCACCTAGTGCATGCAGCCACAACGAACCCTCCTTTTCTTACACAAGCCACAAATATGTAGCCACCTAGCTAGTGCATGCAGCCACAACATATTTGTTCAATTTATTTGTCGTAGCAAAATGGGTACATGTGCGAGTGGATCGAAAAGGCTGCAACTGATCATAAAAATGATGCTCTAAATAGAAGAGACAAGTGTGCGAGAAGAGAGGAACCAGCGGTAGCGACCGTCGCTGCATCCGTGGAGGCTGGCGTGCACGAAAGCGGCTCTGTCAGTGCATCGTGGAGGCATGCATCAGCGCATGCAAGCTCGGTCGGCGCATCGACACATGCAGGCAGGCTTGTTGGGTGCATGCATAGCAGGGCTTCTGTCATGGCGGCGCGAGGAGGCGTTTAATGCAAGGGACGGCCTAATGGTCGAACAACTACACCCCCAACGCGGCCCCACTCGCCAGAGTTAATGGTCAAAGCACTGGCCCGACGATGACGTCAGTAGTGACCTCTTCTGAGGGTTTCGGGCAAGGGAGTGGGGAAACTGAGCAAAAGTTAAGAACATGGGGATGGATGAGTAGAGCTAAGGAACCAGGTGTACAGATGTAAAAATCCCTAAAAGAAAAATACCGGAAGCTGAAATCTCCACTATGCTTGCTAATTATACTTTTAAAGATGGAGTACCTAAAAAACTTGGAGACCCGAGAATACCAACTATACCTTGCTCTATCAAAAAGAATTATGTGAAAACTGCTTTGTGTGATTTAAGAGCTGGTGTCAGTGTTATGCCTTTCTCTTTATATAAAAGACTTGATTTGAATAAACTCACACCTACTAAAATATATTTGCAAATGGCTAACAAAGCAACTGCCATACCTATCGGTATTTGTGAGGATGTGCCCGTTGTTGTTGCTAATGTTACTATTTTGACTGACTTTGTTATACTTGAGATGCCTAAGGAAGACAACATGTCGATTATCCTTGGTAGACCCTTCTTGAATACTACAGGGGCTGTTATTGATCGCAATAAAACTAAGGTCACTTTTCACATCAATGGTAATGAGCATGCAGTGCACTTTCCGAAGAAACAATTCCAAGTGAATGGTATTAATGTTATTGAAAAATCTCTGACAATAACTATTGGAAGTTTTCAAATACCTCTACCTACTGTAAAAAAGAAATATGAAATGCTTATTGTTGGGGACATTTCATATCCCTGTTGAGGTAACTTAGTGATTTACGAAAGTTCTTCGGTTTCATGCTAGTCGAAAGTGGTTGTTAATAAGACCTGATCAACCTTATTAATGGATCATTTTTGAGAGGTATGAAGTTGATGAAATTAGTAAGCACTACCTTATGTCCCTACCTTTTGTTTTCTGTTTTTATTAGTTAAATAAAATAAAATGTCATGTTTTGCCTATTTTCTGAATTTTTCGTGCAATAAAAAATGACCCAAAAATAAAAGTTCTCATAATGCCCTAAAAATTTGATATAATTTTTTTCTGAATATTTAAGAATTTTTGGTGCAAATAACATTAGAGGGAGGTGCACCAGGTGGGCACAACCCACGTGGGCGCGCCAGGACCCCCAGGCGCGCCCTGGTGGGTTGTGGTCCCCACGTGGGCCCCCTCACTTATCCCTTCACACCACATCATCACTGACCTCCAGAAAAAATTCTCCATTGCTCTCTCTCTCCCGTGTTCTTGCTCTCAAACCCGTGGATTTCGATCTCTTTGCTCGAAGCTCCGTTTCCGAAACTGTTTCGGGGGATTGTTGCCTGGTATGTGACTCCAGAATTTGTCTAGTTAGTTTTTGTTTTAGTGGTTTATATTTTGAATAATCAGCTACTCTTGGTGCTACCGTAGATGAGCTTGCATAATGAATTCTTAGAGTTCTAAGTAGTTTGAATGCTTGCCATGGCCTCTATGTATCCCTATGAGTAGTTGCTATCAATTTTGTAAACTTTTGTTGAGAAAAATTTGTGGACTAAAAATTTCAGAATTTTTGTTCACAAGAAAAGGATGAATATCTTTAGAAAGTTTGCTTCTAAGAGGAACTCTAAGGGGGTTATTAGGGAGTCTTCTGACAGTGATCCCCATCCTTGGAGGTTGGCGGAAGTACGGCCGTGCGAATGGCCGCACACCCAGTTCACGGAAGAGGCGGGAATCCTTCAGGAGTTCACACAATATGTTGCTAATGCCGGCCTCACCGACTTCATCGCAGCTGAATGTGAACAGTATCGTCTCCTCACAAATATCTTTGTTCAAAGTTTTACTTTCCTTCCTAGGAATAACCCCCCTAAGGTGCAGTTTAGTTTATATGCCGAAACTCGTCAGATACCACTTACGGAATTTTGTAACATATGCATGATCCCTTCTGATGGGAGCTTAGTTGAGTCTAGGTCGGCAGAGTTTCAGGCCTTTTATCGTACCTTAACAATGGGAGATGAGAGACGGGTGTCAGCTATCACTGCCGCCGGCTTGAATTTTCCTGTTGTTTATTACTTTGCTCTTTTCATTGCAAAATGCTTGCTTGCTAGAGAGAAGGTGGGTGCACTCAGTTCACCATACCTTACTGTTTTACGTCGTGCACTAGTGGGCGACAACACTTATAGCTTGGGAGCTATTGTGGCACGTCGCCTCCACATTAATAAGTCCAAGGGTAAAATACATGATGGGATTTTCGCTACTCGTTTGGCGGCTCACTTCAATGTTGAGATACTCCTTCATGATTACCATTTGACCAAGGTTTACCTAGACCACGCAGCCATGCAACACCACCATTTTATTGCACGAGATCACCCTGACATCCCTATTCCCTTTGGTTTTCAGCATTGAAACTCATGATATTATTCCATTGCCCGCTCCTGCTTTGTTCGATCCTGTTGCCACGGGCGGATATAGGATTATGCCTGCGGACATCATCGTCTAACGGAACGACCAGGCTGCAAAGGAGGAGGAAGAGCCTTAGCAGTGGGATCAGTGGATGCCCGCTCCTCAGTACCCCGACTACTATCCAGGCTACTGATCGATTACCAAGTTAGGCCAAAAGCCTAAGCTTAGGGGAGTACGTGCTTGCACTGAGTTTACATTCATGTTCACACATTTTATTCCATTTTTCGGCATCCACACTTTTTCATTGTATCATCCATGCTTATTTTATTTTCTTGCTTTCTTCTTGTGTGTCTAAGAAACCTTAGAAAAACCAAAAAAATAGTTGTAGTTAATTTACTTTCTATGCATGCTTAGCTGTAGCACTAAAAAGAAAACCCAAAAAGATTTCCTTGTTATTTTTTTGCTTGTTGGGAGCTTTCCCGTGTAAATAGTTTTTTTTCATTTTCTCTTTTACCTTTTATTTGTTTGTTCAAGAAAATCAAAAACTCCAGAAATATTTCAGTGTGTTTCTCTGAATTTCTTTTCTTTTTATTCGAGTCGTACTCAGGAGAAGACCACGATGAAAATGTTGAGTGACTCTCATATGAATAATTGTTGATCTAATAAAGAGGCCATTTTACCTTGTCTTCTCCTATTGAATAAAATGTTTGTAGATTCCAACTTAGTCCACGGCACTCTTGCACTATTATTATTATTTTCATATCAATCGGTCATGAAAGTGAAAGGCAATAATGACGATATCCGATGAACTCGCCATGGCAGAGAGAAACTAGTATGAACTCGACTTGTTCTGTTTGTGTAAATATGTTTAACCTAGTATCCATGATTCGGCCAATTATGATTAAACATGTTTGCAATGAAAATTAGAGATTATAGTTTCTCATGCCATGCATAAGTAGCTGGGAGTGGATAATGATTTATCTTGGGTATCAACATTCCGTTAAAATGGTTGTGATGTAGTATGATGATATGGTATCCTCCTCTGAATGTTGGAGTGGCTTGACTTGGAACATGTTCATGCATGTAGTTGAATCAAAACCAACATAGCCTATATAATATTTATGTTCATGGTGTTCATATCCTACTCATGCTAGTGTCCAATATTACTTATGCATAATGCATGTTCATGACCGTTGTTGCTCTCTAGTTGTCCGCTTCTCAATCTATTTGTTAGACTTCGCGTGTACTAAGTGGGAATTCTGCTTGTACATCAAAGACCTTGAACCCAAGTTATTCCATATGAGTCCACCATACCTACCTATATGCGGTATTACCCTGTCGTCCTAAGTAAATTTTCATGTGTCACCTCTAAACACTTCTAACAAATATCATTTTTGTGTGTATGGATTGTTCATGGAACGACAGGAGGTGGTCGGTACCTTCCATGCTAAGTGGGTTATTCTCAGGTCGAGTGTTTATTCACTCGCCATCGCACGAGAAAAGGGCGGTAATAGGGATGTCCAGTCCCAAACTGCAAACAGAAAAGCTTACAAATAATCAAACAAAAACTCCCAATGGAGTCAAAACCTTTACTTTTATTGCTTGGGAACTGCCACTAGCATGCTTAGCATGGAAGATATTGATAACTGATAGTCGTGAAGTAAATGAGAAGGGTGCATGTCTCAAAATATCATTTACCTTTGTTTTAAAACTTGAGCTCTCGCACCTCTGCTAGTTACTGCTTCCCTCTGCGAAGGGACTATCTATTTACTTTTATGTTGTGTCATCACCTTCTAAAACAAGCGCCAAAACCTGAGAGAACCGCTGTCATGCTTATACATTGTGTGTACCTAATGTTGGGTGCATCATGACTAGATCTTTTCTACCATGAATTACAATGTTTAGTCGCTGCTTGAACTTTGGAGGTGCTCTGCATTTATGTTTTGCGGTCTCAGAAAGGGCTAGCGAGATACCATTATTGTCATATTATATCATGGTTGTTTTGACAACATGTTGCCATTTGAGATATCTTATTATTGCTCGCTAGCTGATTATGTCATTGATATGAGTTAATATAATTTTTAAGAGTTATTGTCGGCATGGTTAGTTATAATGTTGGCTGAAAAACTGAGTGTTGTTTAAGCTTATTTATGCAAACAAGAGCAAAAGAGTTCGTAAAAGTTTTTCTTTTTCACTTCCAATTTATCAACTGAATTGCTTGAGAACAAGCAAAGGTTTAAGCTTGGGGGAGTTGATACGTCTGCAACGCATCTACTTTTCCTAACATGTTTCCTCTTGTTTTGGACTCTAATTTGCATGATTTGAATGAAACTAACCCCGGACTGACGCTGTTTTCAGCAGAACTACCATGGTGTTGTGTTTGTGTAGAAATAAAAGTTCTCGGAATGGAACAAAACTTTGCAAGGAATTTTTACATCAATAAAGAGAATTTCTGGAGCCAAGATCCATCGGAGGGGGGCACCTGGGTCGGCACAACCCACCAGGGCGCCCCCTCCTGGCATGCCCAGGTGGGTTGTCCCCACCTGGTGGCCCTGCAGACCCTGATTCCAACTCCATAAATACCTATTTTACTAGAATAAAATCAAGGAGAAAGAATTATCAAGATCCACGAGACGGAGCCGCCGTCACCTCATGTTCTTCATCGGGAGGCCAGATCTGGTGTCCGTTTGGGGCTCCATAGAAGGGGATCTTCGTTCTTCATCATCACCAACCCTTCTCCATTGCCAATTCCATGAGGCTCCCCACCGAGAGTGAGTAATTCCTTTGTAGGCTCACTGGTCGGTGAGGAGTTGGATGAGATTCATCATGTAATCGAGTTAGTTTTGTTAGGGCATGATCCCTAGTATCCACAGTGTTCTAAGAATGATGTTTCTATGACTTTGCCATGCTTAATGCTTGTCACTTTGGGCCCGGGTGCCATGGTTTCAGATCTGAACCGTTTATGTTATCACCATTATATCCATGTTCTAGATCCGATCTTGCAAGTTCTAGTCACCTACTACGTGTTATGATCTAGCAACCCCAGAGATGACCGTATTCTGAGGAGTTCATGAATTTGTTGGGTAACACAGTAATTTCAAAAAAAATCCTACGCACACGCTAGATCTATCATGGTGATGCATAGCAACGAGAGAGGAAGAGTGTTGTCCATGTACCCTCGTAGACCATAAGCGGAAGCGTTATGACAACGCGGTTGATGTAGTCATACGTCTTCACGATTCGACCGATCCTAGTAACGAAAGTACGGCACCTCCGTGATCTGCACACATTCGGCTCGGTGACGTTCCATGAACTCTCGATCCAGCTGAGTGTCGTGGGAGAGCTTTGTCAGCACGATGGCGTGATGACGGTGATGATGAAGCTACCGGCGCAGGGCTTCACCTAAGCACTACGACGATATGACGGAGGTGGATTATGGTGGAGGGGGGCACCGCACACGGCTAAGAGATCAATGACCAACTTGTGTGTTCTAGGGTGCCCCCTGCCCCCGTATATAAAGGAGCAAGGGGGGAGGCCGGCCAGCCCTTGGGGCACGCTAAGGAGGGGAGCAGTCCTCCTTCTAGTAGGAGTAGGACTCCCCTTTCCTAGTCCTACTAGGAGGGGGAAAGGAAGGAGGAGAAGGTAGAAGGAAAGGGGGCGCCCCCCCTTCCCTAGTCCAATTCAGAGTAGAGGGGGAGGGGGCGTGCGACCTTCCCTGGTCGGCCCTCTCTCTGCACTAAGGCCCATGTGGCCCATTAGTTCCCCGAGGGGTTCTGGTAACCCTCCGGCACTTCGATTTTCTCTGAAATCACCCGGAACACTTCCAGTGTCCGAATATATCCGTCCAATATATCAATCTTTATGTCTCGACCATTTCGAGACTCCTCTTCATGTCCGTGATCTTATCCGGGACTCCGAACTACCTTCGGTACAACAAAACACATAAACTCGTAATACTGATCGTCATCGAACGTTAAGAGTGCGGACCCTACGGGTTCGAGAACTATGGAAACATGACCGAGACTAATCTTCGGTCAATAACCAATAGCGGAACCTGGATGCTCATATTGGTTACTACATATTCTATGAAGATCTTCATCGGTCAAACCACACAACAACATAAGTTGTTCCCTTTGTCATCGGTATGTTACTTGCCCAAGATTCGATCGTCGGTATCTCAATACCTAGTTCAATCTCGTTACCGGCAAGTCTCTTTACTCGTTCCGTAAAGCATCATTCCATAACTAACTCATTATTTACATTGCTTGCAAGGCTTATAGTGATGTGCATTACCGAGAGGTCCCAGAGATACCTCTCCGATACTCGGAGTGACAAATCCTAATCTCGATCTATGCCAACTCAACAAACACCATCGGAGACACCTGTAGAGCATCTTTATAGTCACCCAGTTATGTTGTGACGTTTGATAGCACACTAAGTGTTCCTCTGACATTCAGGAGTTGCGTGATCTCATAGTCATAGGAACATGTCTAAGTTATGGAGAAAGCAATAGCAACAAACTAAACGATCATCGTTGAGGGAGTCCTGGATTAGGGGGTCTCCGGACAGCCGGACTATATCCTTTGGCCGGACTGTTGGACTATGAAGATACAAGATTGAAGACTTCGTCTTGTGTCCGGATGGGACTCTACTTGGTGTGGAAGGCAAGCTAGGCAGTACGGATATGGATATCTCCTCCTTTGTAACCAACCTTGTGTAACCCTAACCATCTCCGGTGTCTATATAAACCGGAGGGTTTTAGTCCGTAGGACATAAAAAAAAACATACAATCATACCATAGGCTAGCTTCTAGGGTTTAGCCTCTCTGATCTCGTGGTAGATCAACTCTTGTAATACCTATATCATCAAGAATAAATCAAGCAGGACGTAGGGTTTTACCTCCATTAAGAGGGCCCGAACCTGGGTAAAACATCGTGTACCCTGTCTCCTGTTACCATCCGCCTTAGACGCACAGTTCGGGACCCCCTACCTGAGATCCGCCGGTTTTGACACCGACATTGGTGCTTTCATTGAGAGTTCCTCTATGTCGTCGCCGTTAGGCTTGATGGCTCCTACTATCATCGATAGCGATGTAGTTCAGGGTGATACTTTTCTCCCCAGACAGATCTTTGTGTTCGGCAGCTTCGCACTGCGGGCCAACTCGCTTGGCCATCTGGAGCAGATCGAAAGTTACGCCCCTGGCCACCAGGTCAGGTTTGGAAGCTTAAACCAGATGGCCGAAATCCGCGGAGACTTGATCTTCGACGGGTTCGAGCCTCTGCCTTGTGCGTCACGCGGTCACGATGAGTACGATCTAGCTCTGCCATCGAACAGTGTTTGAGAAATCACACCGGCAGCCGCTCCGACCCATAATTCGGAGCCAGTTGCGCCTCCCATGGACGGGTGGATAAACCCCGCCACAGAGGCCGCATCCCCAACGGCGATCGAGCCGAATATCGATCTTACCCTCCGCGAGAGCCGTGTTGTTGAACTGCCGGATACTTCTCCGGCCACGGACTCCGAACCGCCTGCGCCCGTTCCTATCGAATCCGGTTGGGCGCCAACCATGGAGTTTACCCCTGCTGATATCTTTCAGCACTCGCCGTTCGGCGACATACTGAATTCATTAAAGTCTCTCTCCTTATCTGGAGAGTCCTGGCCGAAATATGTCCGGCAGGATTGGGATGCGGAAGACGAAGAAATTCGCCGCCCACCCACCACCCATTTAGTAGCCACTATCGATGACTTAACCGACATGCTCGACTCCGACTCCGAAGACATCCACGGTATGGACGACGATGCAGGAGACGAACAGGAACCACTGCCCACAGGGCATTGGACGCCCACTTCATCACATGACGTACACATGGTGGACACACCAAAAGAAGACGACGACGAGGAAAGGAAGGACACAACGAAGGGTTGTCCCCTCGAGAAGCAGTCAAAGCGGCGGCGTAAGCGCCGCTCCAAATCACGTCTCGGCGGAAACAACGATCATATAGACCCAGCGTTAGAGCAGGGTGAAGCATCGCCGGACCACGGCAACACGGAGAATCAAACCGAACAACCCGACTCTGTCAAAGATAATAGTCCAGACGAAATCACACCGGACAGACACCCGGAGCAACAGAATGCCCATCAAAGGCTCGTTGCCACCGCGAGGATTCTAAAAAAGCAGAAGCAAAGGCTCAAGGCTGCGCAAGACACACTCAGAATTAGATGGAGTAAAGTGCTCAACACAGCAGCAAAGTACGGCGGTAATCACTCGACCAAGAGCTACCTGAAGCGGAAGTTGCTACCTGAATTCGATGAGGAGGCCTTAGATCCCCCGCAACCAAAAACTAAAACGGCCATCTGGCCGGATAGATGACCTCACGGCCAACATAGAACGGCAAACAACGCCGCACATAAGGCAATACGCGATGCACGCGAGGGCTCACATCAAAAGGACGGCGCAACCAGATCCATCTATGGACCACGCAAGTGCGCCACAGCATACGATGCAACACAACAAACATCCGAACAACGTGGTACACCCAGATACAGGGGTCTCGCACACCCCCTATGTTTCACCGATGAGGTGCTGGACCATGAATTTCCAGAGGGATTCAAACCCGTAAACATAGAGGCATACGACGGAACAACAGACCCTGGGGTCTGGATCGAGGACTATATCCTCCATATCCATATGGTCGAGGAGATGATCTCCACGCCATCAAGTATTTACCCCTCAAACTCAAAGGGCCAGCTCGGCACTGACTTAAAAGCCTCCCCGAAAGCTCCATTGGAAGCTGGGAAGAGCTCGAAGACGCTTTTCGAGCAAATTTTCAAGGGACTTATGTCCGACCTCTGGACGCGGACGATTTGAGTCATATAACTCAACAACCCGGAGAGTGAGCCCGAAAGCTTTGGAACAGGTTTCTTACTAAAAAGAATCAAATGGTCGACTGTCCGGACGCTGAAGCCTTTTCAGCTTTTAAGCATAGCGTCCGCGACGAATGGCTTGCCAGACACCTCGGCCAAGAAAAGACGAGAACAATGGCAGCATTAACAAGCCTCATGACCCGCTTTTGTGCGGGTGAGGACAACTGGCTAGCCAGATGCAGCACCAGCGACCCAAGTACATCCGAAGTTAGAGATGGAAATGGGAAATCACGATGCAGCAAAAATAATATGCGCCGGAATAAAGAAGACAGCCCGAAGAACACGACAGTAAATGCTGGATTTATAAGCTCTCGGCCAGGTCAGCAAAAGCCGCCCTCTAAAGGCAACAGAGACGAACTGTCCAGCTTAAACAAAATTCAGGACCAAATATGTTAGATCCATAGCACTCCTGGTAAACCCGCTAACCATACCCACAGAGAATGTTGGGTCTTCAAGAAGTCCGGCAAGCTCAATGCCGTACACAAGGGGGAGGATACACCAAGCGAAGACGAGGATGAGCCTCTCAAGCAAAACACTGGGGAACAGAAGAAATTTCCACCAGAAGTCAAAACAGTAAATGTGTTACACGTGATCAAGGGGAGAAACAAAGCGGCACTCCCAGAGAAATATGCCCAAGGGCCTATCACCGCGGAGTCCTGCCATTGGTCGTTTCAACCGATCACTTTCGACCATCGGGATTACTCAGCAAGTATCCGGCATGCAAGATGGGCTGCCTTGGTATTAGACCCAATAATTGAAGGATACCATTTCACACGAGTCCTGATGGACGGTGGCAGCAGTCTAAACCTGATATATCAGGACACAATCCGCAAAATGGGGATAGACCTAACGAAAATTTGCCACAACAATACTACCTTTAAAGGAGCAACGCCAGGCCCAGGGGCTCATTGCACGGGCTCCCTGCTACTAGAGGTTATATTCGGCTTCCCCGGTAACTTCCGTAGCGAAAATTTAACATTCCACATTGCTCCGTTCCAAAGTGGATATCAAGCACTACTTGGACGCGAAGCTTTCGCTTGCTTTAATGCAATACCGCATTACGCTTCCCTCATGCTTAAGATGCCCGGTCCACGTGGCACCATTACAGTGAACGGAAATATTGAGGATACTTGCGCGCTAAAGAGAGTGCGACTGCCTTGGCAGCCGCACACTAAAAACGGCCTCACCAACTAAAGCATTTGATAGGTCGTCAAGACCACGGACACGGTTAGACGAGTCTGGCGCAGCTATGTGTCATTCATATAGGTTTGATAGGCCACACCCTTATTACAAATACAAGGGGCTCAACACGCACAGACAAGTGGCAACTTTTACTCATCTTGAATTGTACATGGTTTCTTTAAACCTACCTTTTTGCATGACAACTTTTCACCTAAATTTCTCTCTTTTACAGATGACCATCGTGCTACACCTGTCCAGGATACGGCACAACAGAGACACAGGCGCAGACGTGCAGCAGGGACCTATTCCAAGGATTCTTTTTAGATTAAGACCCTGCGTAAACCTTTTTTACTGTCTCTTGTTGATACACATCCCTCGGATTCTCAGTACTATTGAGAAGGATGCTGACGTCTTGGCATGTGGCCACGTCAGAATAATGCACGTACCTAGACACCAGGGGATTCTTACCATAAAAGGCCGAATACCTTAGGGAGTGTTCGGCGTCGCGAGTTTGGCCTTATATGCATCAGCTCCGAATCATGTCTTTGGTCAAATGTTGGTGTGGGAGTCCTGGATAAGGGGGTCTCCGGACAGCCGGACTATATCCATTGGCCGGACTGTTAGACTATGAAGATACAAGATTGAAGACTTCGTCTCGTGTCCGGATGGGACTCTACTTGGCGTGGAAGGCAAGCTAGGCAATACGGATATGTATATCTCCTCCTTTGTAACCGACCTTGTGTAACCCTAACCTCTCCGGTGTCTATATAAACCGGAGGGTTTTAGTCCGTAGGACAACATACAATCGTACCATAGGCTAGCTTCTAGGGTTTAGCCTCTCCGATCTCGTGGTAGATCTACTCTTATACTACCCATATCATCAATATTAATCAAGCAGGATGTAGGGTTTTACCTCCATCAAGAGGGCCTAAAACTGGGTAAAACATTGTGTCCCCTGCCTCCTCATCCGCCTTAGACGCACAGTTCGGGACCCCCTACCCGAGATCCGCCGGTTTTGACACCGACATTGGTGCTTTCATTGAGAGTTCCTTTGTGTCGTCACTGTTAGGCTGGATGGCTCCTACTATCATCGATAGCGATGCAGTCCAGGGTGAGACTTTTCTCCCCGGACAGATCTTCGTGTTCGGCGGCTTTGCACTGCGGGCCAATTCACTTGGCCATCTGGAGCAGGTTGAAAGTTACGCCCTTGGCCACCAGGTCAGGTTTGGAAGCTCAAACTACGCGGCCGATATCCGTGGAGAGTTGATCTTCGACGGATTCGAGCCTCTGCCTTGTGCGTCACGCGGTCACGATGAGTACGACTTAGCTCTACCATCGGACAGTGTTAAGGAGATCGCACCGGCGGTCGCTCCGACCCTCAATTCGGAGCCAGTTGCGCCTTCCACGGACGGGTGGATGGACCCCGCCACGGAGGCCTTACCCTCAGCGGCGATCGAGCCGAACATCAACTTTACCTTGCATGAGAGCCGTGTTGTTGAACTGCCGGATACTTCTCCGGCCACGGACTCCGAACCGCCTGCGCCCGTTCCGATCGAATCCGGTTGGGCGCCAATCATGGAGTTTACCTCCGCAGATGTTTTTCAACGCTCGCCCTTCGGCGATATACTGAAGTCATTAAAGTCTCTCTCCTTGTCAGGAGAATCCTGGCCGAACTATGCCCGGCAGGATTGGGATGCGGATGACGAAGAAATTCGCCGCCCACCCACCACCCACTTAATAGCCACCATCAATGACTTAACTGACATGCTCGACTGCGACTCCGAATACATCGACGGTATGGACGACGATGCAAGAGACGAACAGGAACCACTACCCCCAGGGCACTGGACGCCCACTTCACCACATGACGTATACATGGTGGACACACCAAAGGAAAACGACGACGAGGAACGGAAGGACGCAACGAAGGGTTGTTCCCTTGAGAAGCAGTCAAAACGGTGGCATAAGCGCCACCCCAAATCCCGCCTCGGCAGAAACAACGATCATACAGACCCAGCGTTAGAGCAGGGGGGACCATTGCCGAACCACGGCAACACGGAGAATCAAGCCGAACAACCCGACTCTGTCAAAGATCATAGTCCAAATGACGTCACACCGGACGGACACCCGGAGCAACGGAATACCCATCAAAGGCTCATTGCTACCGCGAGGAGTCTAAAAAATAAGAAGCAAACACTCAAAGCTGCGCAAGACACACTCCAAATTAGATGGAGCAAATTACTCAACACAGCAGCAAAGTACGGCGGTAATCGCCCCACCAAGAGCTACCCGAAGCGGAAGTTGCTACCTGAATTCGATGAGGAGGCCTTAGATCCCCCACAACCAAAAATCAAAACAGCCATCTGGCCGGATAGGCGACCTCACGGCCAACACAGAGCGGCAAACAACACCACACATAAGCCAATACGTGACCCACGCGAGGACTCGCATCAAAAGGACGGCACAACAGATCCATCTATCGACCACGTAAGCGCGCTCCAGCGTACAACGCAACACAACAAACATCAGAAGAACGCGGTACACCCGGATACAGGGGTGCCACACACCCCCTACGTTTCACCGATGAGGTGCTGGATCATGAATTTCCAAAGGGATTCAAACCCGTAAATATAGAGGCATACGACGGAACAACAGATCCTGGTGTCTGGATTGAGGATTATATCCTCCATATCCATATGGCTCGAGGAGATGACCTCCACGCCATTAAGTATTTACCCCTCAAACGCAAAGGGCCAGCTCGGCACTGGCTTAAGAGCCTCCCCGAAAGTTCCATTGGAAGCTGGGAAGGGCTCGAAGATGCTTTTAGCGCAAATTTTCAGGGGACTTACGTCCAACCTCCGGACGCGGACGATTTGAGTCATATAACTCAACAGCCCGGAGAGTCAGCCCTAAAACTTTGGAACAATTTTCTTACTAAAAAGAACCAAATTGTCGACTGTCGGGACGCCGAAGCCTTAGCATCTTTTAAGCATAGCGTCTGTGACGAATGGCTTGCCAGACACCTCGACCAAGAAAAGCCGAGAACAATGGCAACATTAACAAGCCTCATGACCCGCTTTTGTGCGGGTGAGGATAGCTGGCTAGCCAGATGCAGCATCAGCGACCCAAGTACATCCGAAGCTAGAGATGGAAACGGGAAATCACGGCGCAACAATAATAACAAACGCCGGAATAAAGAAGACAGCACGAAGAGCACGACAGTAAATGCCGGATTTAGAAGCTCTCGACAAAGTCAGCAAAAGCAGCCCTCTAAAGGCGCCAGAGACGAACTGTCCAGCCTAAACAAAATTCTGGACCAAGTATGTCAGATCCATAGCACCCCCGATAAACCTGCCAATCATACCCACAGAGAATGTTGTGTCTTCAAGCAGTCCGGCAAGCTCAACGCCATACACAAGGGGGAGGATACACCAAGCGAAGACGAGGATGAGCCTCCCAAGCAAGACACCGGGGAACAAAAGAAGTTTCCACCAGAAGTCAAAACAGTCAACGTGTTACACGTGATCAAGGGGAGAAACAAAGCGGCACTCCCAGAAAAAAATGCCCAAGGGCTTATCACCGCGGAGTCCTGCCACTGGTTGTCTCAACCGATCACTTTTGACCATCGTGATTACTCAGCAAGTATCCGGCGTGCGGGATGGGCTGCCCTAGTATTAGACCCAATAATTGACGGATACCACTTTACACGAGTCCTGATGGACGGTGGCAGCAGTTTAAACCTGATATACCAGGATACGATCCGCACAATGGGGATAGATCCAACGAAAATTTGCCATAGCAACACTACCTTTAAAGGAGTAACGCCAGGCCCAGGGGCTCACTGCACGGGCTCCCTGCTAGTAGAGGTTATATTCGGCTTCCCCGATAACTTCCGTATCGAACATTTAACCTTCCACATGGCTCCGTTCCAAAGTGGCTATCAAGCACTACTTGGAAGCGAAGCTTTCGCTCGCTTTAATGGAATACACATTACGCTTCCCTCACGCTCAAGATGCCCGGTCCACGTGGCATCATCGCAGTGCATGGAAATATTGAGCGATATTTGCACGCCGAAGAGAGTGCGACTGCCTTGGCAGCCGCACACTAAAAATGGCCTCACCAGCTAAAGCATTTGATAGGTCATCAAGACCACGGACACGGTTAGACGAGTCCGGCGCAGCTATATGTAACTCATACCGGATTGATGGCCACACCCCTATTACAAATACAAGGGGCTCAACGCGCGCAGACAAGTGGCAATTTTTACTTATCTTTAATTATACAGGGTTTCTTTATAAACTACCTTTTTGCACGACAACTTTTCACCTAAATTCCTCTCTTTTACAGATGACCATCGTGCTACACCCGTCCAAGATACAGCACAACGGAGACATAGGCACAGACGTGCAGCAGGGACTCGCTCCAAGGATTAATTTTAGATTAAGACCCTGCGTAAACCTTTTTTACTATCTCTTGTTGATATACATCCCTCGGATTCTCAGTACAAATTGAGAAGGATGCTGATGTCTTGGCATGTGGCCACGTCAGAATAACGCACGTACCCAGACACAAGGGGCTTCTTACAAAGGGCACTATTTAGGCCCGGTTTATACCATAAAGATCGAATACCTTAGGGAGTGCTCGGCGTCGCGAGTTTGGCCTTATATGCATCAGCTCCGAATCATGTCTTTGGTCAAATGTTGGGTTTGCCTGGCTCCTGTGTTTTGGTGCCTTACGTTCCGTTCTATCGGCTAAGGCAGCACTAGGATTACTATTGCGATTGTGCCCTGGTTCATCCGGACGAGCACCTCAGTAGAGAAAGCCGAAAACTGACTGTCATGATATAGCGCGAGACTGGTCAACCACTCGATGACCTATCGGAATGTTAGAATTCCTCCGCTTTAACGAAGGGCCGTTTCCCGGCCAGGCATATACGCACCCCGAGTTTAGGAGAGTGCGGAGCAACCAGGGGCTATATAGTAGACCCACCGTCAAACTCCTATGGCTAAGTGAAAGTGTTAAAGCATCATAGTCCGGTTGCCTCCTTAATAGGACCAAGACGTTGGGTTAAGTGTGAACATGCATTTTTGCGAGCACCTCCGCATTATATGTGTGGGGGTTGAAGCCGATGCTACATCTTGAGCTTAAGTGTGAACATGCATTTTTGCGAGCACCTCCGCATTATATGTGAGGGATGATGCAGCAGAGTAGCGTAAGTATTTCCCTCAGTTTTTGAGCAATTGATAGAATTGAGCATAATTATGAGAATATCTAGGCATGATCATGTATATAGGCATCACGTCCGTGACAAGTAGATCGAAACGATTCTGCATCTACTACTATTACTCCACTCATCGACCGCTATCCAGCATGCATCTAGAGTATTAAGTTAAAAACAGAGTAATGCCTTAAGCAAGATGACATGATGTAGAGAGATAAATTCATGCAATATGAAATAAACCCCATCTTGTTATCCTCGATGGCAATGATACAAAACGTGCCTTGCTGCCCCTTCTGTCACTGGGTAAGGACACCGCAAGATCTAACCCAAAGCTAAGGACTTCTCCCATGGCAAGAACTACCAATCTAGTTGGCCAAACCAAACGGATAATTCGAAGAGACTTGCAAAGATAACCAATCATACATAAAAGAATTTACAAAAGATTCAAATATTATTCATAGATAGACTTGATCATAAACCCACAATTCATCGGCCTCAACAAACACACCGCACAAAGAAGATTACATCGAATAGATCACCACAAGAGAGGGGAAGAACTTTGTATTGAGATTCAAAGAAAGAGAAGAAGCCATCTAGCTACTAACTATGGACCCGAAGGTCTGATGTAAACTACTCACACTTCATCGGAGGGGCTAGGATGATGTAGAAGCCCTCCGTGATGATGGCCCTCTTCCGGCAGAGCTCCGGAACAGGCCCCAAGATGGGATCTTGTGGATACAGAAAGTTGCGGCAGTGGAATTAGGTTTTTGGCTCATGTTCTGATCGTTTGGGGGTACGTGTGTATATATAGGAGGAAGGAGTACGTAGGTGGAGCACCGAGGGGCCCACGAGGCAGGGGGAGCGCCCTAGGGGGGCGCCCCCACCCTCGTGACCTCCTCTTTGATCCCTTGCAGTAAGGTCCAAGTCTCCTGGATCATGTTTGGTGAGAAAATCACGTTCCTGAAGATTTTATTCCGTTTGGACTCCGTTTGATATTCCGTTTATTCGAAACACTGAAATAGGCAAAAAACAACAATTCTGGGCTGGGCCTCCGATTAATAGGTTAGTCCCAAAAATAATATAAAAGTGGAAATAAATCCCAATATAGTCCAAAATAGTAGATAATATAGCATGGAGCAATCAAAAATTATAGATACGTTGGAGACGTATCAGGCATCCCCAAGCTTAATTCCTGCCCGTCCTCAAGTAGGTAAATGATAAAAAAAGAATTTTTGATGCGGAGTGCTACTTGGCATAATTTTAATGCAAATCTTCTTAATTGTGGTATGAATATTCAGATTAGAAAGATTCAAGACAAAAGTTTATATTGACATTGAAAATAATAATACTTCAAGCATACTAACAAAGCAATTATGTCTTCTCAAAATAACATGGCCAAAGAAAGTTATCCCTACAAAATTATATAGTCTGGCTATGCTCCATCTTCCCCACACAAAGTATTTAAATCATGCACAACCCCGATGACAAGCCAAGCAATTGTTTCATACTCTAACTTTTTCAATTTTCATGCAATACATGAGCGTGAGCCATGGATATAGCACTATAGGTGGAATAGAATGGTGGTTGTGGAGAAGACAAAAAGGAGAAGATAGTCTCACATCAACTAGGCATATCAACGCGCTATGGAGATGCCCATCAACTGATATCGATGTGAGTGAGTAGGGATTGCCATGCAACGGATGCACTAGAGCTATAAATATATGAAAGCTCAACAAAAGAAACTAGTGGGTGTGCATCCAACTTGCTTGCTCACGAAGACCTAGGGCAATTTGAGGAAGCCCATCGTTGGAATATACAAGCCAAGTTCTATAACATAAAATTCCCATTAGTATATGAAAGTGACAACATATGAGACTCTCTATATGAAGAACATGGTGCTACTTTGAAGCACAATATATGAGACTCGCTATATCATGGTGCTACTTTGAAGCACAAGTGTGGAAAAAAGGATAGTAGCATTGTCCCTTTTTTGGGCCTTTTTTTTTCTTTGGCCTTTCTCTTCTTTTTTTTGGAACTATGCTCTATTGAATGATGATCATCACACTTCTATTTATTTACAACTCAATGATTAGAACTCGATGCTAAAACAAAGTATGACTCTATATGAATGCCTCCGGCAGTGTACCGGGATATGCAATGAATCAAGAGTGACAAGTATGAAAGAATTATGAACGGTGGCTTTGCCACAAATACTATGTCAACTACATGATCATGCTAAGCAATATGACAATGATGGATGTGTCATGATGAACTAGATGGTGGAAAGTTGCATGGCAATATATCTCGGAATGGCTATGGAAATGCCATAATATGTAGGTGTGGTGGCTGTTTTTAGGAAGGTATATGGTAGGTGTATGATATCGGCGAAAGTTGCGCGGTATTAGAGAGGCTAGCAAGGGTGGAAGGGTGAGAGTGCGTATAATCCATGGACTCAACATTATTCATAAAGAACACATATACTTATTGCAAAAATTATTCATAAAGTTATCAAAGCAAAGTATTACACGCTTGCTCCGAGGGGGATAGATTGGTAGGAAAAGACCATCACTCGTCCCCGACTGCCACTCATAAGGAATACAATCTATAAATAAATCATGCTCCGACTTCATCACATAACGGTTCACCATACGTGCATGCTACGGGATTCACAAACTTCAACACAAGTATTCTTTAAATTCACAACTACTCAACTAGCATGACTTTAATATTATCACCTCCATATCTCAAAACAATTATCATGCTTCAATCTTTCTTAGTATTAAACACACTCAAAAGAAAGTTTCACAAATCTTGAATACCAAGCATATTATTATTAGGCAAATTACCATGCTATTAAGAGACTCTCAAATTAATTTAAGTGAAACATGAGAGATCAATAGTTTCTTTAAAACAAATCCACCACCGTGCTCTAAAAGATTTAAGTGAAGCACATAGAGCAAAATGATAACGCTCAAAAGATATAAGTGAAGCACATAGAGCAAAACTATCTAGCTCAAAAGATATAAGGGAAGCACATAGAGCAAAACTACTTAGCTCAACAGATATAAGTGAAGCACATAGAGTATTCTATCAAATTTTAATTCATGTATGGCTCTCTCAAAAGGTGTGTACAGCAAGGATGATTGTGGTATACTAAGACACAAAGACACAAATAATACAAGACGCTCCGAGCAAAACAAATATCATGTTGGTGAATAAAAATATAGCTCCAAGTAAATTACTGATGGAAGTGGACGAAAAGAGGGGATGCCTTCCGGGGCATCCCCAAGCTTGGACTTTTTGGTGTCCTTGGATTATCTTGGGGGTGCCATGGGCATACCCAAGATTAGGCTCTTGCCACTCCTTGTTCCATGATCCATCAAAAGAATTCACCCAAAACTTGAAAACTTCACAACACAAAACTCAAAATAGAAAACTCGTGAGCTCCGTTAGCGAAAGAAAACAAAAGACCACTTCAAGGTACTGTAATGAACTCATTATTTATTTATATTGGTGTTAAACCTACTGTATTCCAACTTCTCTATGGATTATAAACTATTTTACTAGCCATAGATTCATCAAAATAAGCAAACAACACACGAAAAACAGAATCTGTCAAAAACAGAACAGTCTGTAGTAATCTGTAGCTAGCGCAAAATATGGAACCCCAAAAATTCTAAAATAACTTTCTTGACGTGAGGAATTTATCTATTAATCATCTGCAAAAAGAATTAACTAAATAGAACTCTTCAGATAAAAGTGACAGCAGTTCTCGTGAGTGCTAAAGTTTCTGTTTTTTACAGCAAGTTCAACAAGACTTTCCCCAAGTCTTCCCAATGGTTCTACTTGGCACAAACACTAATTAAACACAAAAAACACAACCAAAACAGAGGCTAAATAATTTATTTATTAAATAACAGAAAGGAAAAATATTGGGTTGTCTCCCAATAAGCGCTTTTCTTTAAAGCCTTCTTAGCTAGGCATTGATAATTTTAATGATGCTCACATGAAAGACAAGAATTGAAGCACAAAGAGGGCATCATAAAACATGTGACAAACACATCTAAGTCTAACATAATTCCTATGTATAGGCATCTTATAGGCAAACAAATTGTCAAGGCAAGCAAAAACTAGCATATGCAAGGAAGCGGAAAGAAACAATAGCAATCTCAACATAACGAGAGGTAATTTAGTAACATGAAGATTTCTACAACCATATTTTCCTCTCTCATAGTAATTACATGTAGGATCATAAGCAAATTCAACAAAATAGTTATCACATAAAATATTTTCAACATGATCCACATGCATGCAAAGTTGACACTCTTCCAAAATAGTGGGATTAACATTAACTAAAGGCATGACTTCTCCAAACCCACTTTTATCAAGATTTTCATAAGATTGAACATTCTCCAAATATGTGGGATCTAAAGTTGACACTCTTCCAAACCCACTTTCAATAATATTGAAAACACTATTATCAATCTCATATTCATCATGGGGTTTAAATAAATTTTCAAGATCATAAGAAGAATCACCCCAATCATAATCATTGCAACAAGTAGTAGACATAGCAAAACTAGCATCCCCAAGCTTAGGGTTTTGCATCTTATTAGCACAATTGACATCAAGAGAATTTATAATAAAATCATTGCAATCATGCTTTTTATTCAAAGATCTATCATGAGTCACTTCATAAAGCACTTCATCACGATCTCCAGATTTACGGATTTCAGGCAAATGCTTATAAAGATAATCGAGTGCATCCAAACCACTAGGAATTGGTTCATCATAATTGGATCCCTTAAAAAGATTGGCAAGCGGATGAGGATCCATAGATCTTAAGTTCTCTGTTTAGTAATAAATAAACAACTATTCCAGCCATACGAGCAAACAAGAAACGGGCAAAAAAGAGGCAAATAGAGAGGGAGGATAGGGAGAGAGAGGGCAAATAAAACGGCAAGGGTGAATTGGGGGAGAGGAAAATGAGAGGAAAATGGCAAATAATGTAATGCGAGAGATAGGGATTGTGATGGGTACTTGGTATATTGACTTTTTGCATAGACTCCCCAGCAACGGCGCCAGAAATCCTTCTTGCTATGTCTTGAGCTTGCGTTGGTTTTCCCCGAAGAGGAAGGGATGATGCAGCAGAGTAGCGTAAGTATTTCCCTCAGTTTTTGAGAACCAAGGTATCAATCCAGTAGGAGCCCACGCTCAAGTCCCTCATACCTGCACAAAGCGATAGCTACTCGCAACCAACACGATTAGGGGTTGTCAAGCCCTTCACGGTCACTTACGAGAGTGAGATCTGATAGATATAATATTTTTGGTATTTTTGATATAAAGATGCAAAGTAAAAAGTAAAGGCAAAGTAAAAAGCAAAAAATATTAAAGTGGTGGAGATTGATATGATGAGAATAGACCCGGGGGCCATAGGTTTCACTAGTGGCTTCTCTCAAGAGCATAAGTATTCTACGGTGGGTGAACAAATTACTGTTGAGCAATTGATAGAATTGACCTTAATTATGAGAATATATAGGCATGATCATGTATATAGGCATCACGTCCGTGACAAGTAGAACGAAATGATTCTGCATCTACTACTATTACTCCACTCATCGACCGCTATCCAGCATGCATCTAGAGTATTAAGTTAAAAATAGAGTAACGCCTTAAGCAAGATGACATGATGTAGAGAGATAAATTCATGCAATATGAAATAAACCCCATCTTGTTATCCTCGATGGCAACGATACAATACGTGCCTTGCTGCCCCTTCTGTCACTGGGTAAGGACACCGCAAGATCGAACCCAAAGCTAAGCACTTCTCCCATGGCAAGAACTACCAATATAGTCGGCCAAACCAAATGGATAATTCGAAGAGACTTGCAAAGATAACCAATCATACATAAAAGAATTTACAAAAGATTCAAATATTATTCATAGATAGACTTGATCATAAACCCACAATTCATCGATCTCAACAAACACACCGCAAAAAGAAGATTACATCGAATAGATCTCCACAAGAGAGGGGGAGAACTTTGTATTGAGATTCAAAGAAAGAGAAGAAGCCATCTAGCTACTAACTATGGACCCGAAGGTCTAAGGTAAACTACTCACACTTCATCGGAGGGGCTAGGATGATGTAGAAGCCCTCCATGATGACGGCCCTCTTCCGGCGGAGCTGCGGAATAGGCCCCAAGATGGGATCTCGTGGATACAGAAAGTTGCGACGGTGGAATTAGGTTTTTGGCTCCTGTTCTGATCGTTTGGGGGTACGTGTGTATATATAGGAGGAAGGACTACGTCGGTGGAGCACCGAGGGGCCCATGAGGCAGGGGGCGCGCCCCCCACCCTCGTGACCTCCTCTTTGATCCCTTGCAGTAGGGTCCAAGTCTCCTGGATCACGTTCAGTGAGAAAATCACGTTCCCGAAGATTTTATTCCGTTTGAACTCCGTTTGATATTCCGTTTATCCAAAACACTGAAATAGGCAAAAACAGCAATTTTGGGTTGCGCATCTGGTTAATAGGTTAGTCCCAAAAATAATACAAAAGTGGAAAATAAAGCCCAATATAGTCCAAAACAGTAGATAATATAGCATGGAGCAATCAAAAATTATAGATACGTTGGAGACGTATCAGCCGACGACTGCAATCTTTCAGGTTATATATATATACATAAACGGCCGCACAGGAGGCGCCATATTACTTTCTGGCAAAAGTATAAATACAGCCTTACTAAATTTCATAAAAACATTATGTTTACAATGGGGATACATGTCACTCAAACATAATATTCTTCGAGCACAGGTTCTCTATAAAACGAGCGCCCTCAAGAACCTCTTCAAAATAGTGCTCGGCAGCTACTCAGCCTATGGCCGAACCTTGCGCCGCAACTGTGGCAGCATCCATCTCCGCCCAGTATGCCTTGACACGGCAAAGGCCATCCGCGAGCCTTCTATGCACGCCGACCTCTTCATCACATTGATGCGCGGCACCGCACCAAGGAACTGCCGCACTAAGTTGAAATAGTTGTTCGGCTTCGGCTTCTCCGGCCACAAATGATCTACGACGGACCTCATGGTAAGTCCGGACAACCTATTAAGTTTAGCTCATTCGGCTAGCTGATCAGTCAAGGGAAGCGGACGCTCTGAACGTTAAATTGCGACCAGAACAGCTTGTCCACTTCACGATCAGTCTGATCTCGGAAGTATTCGACCGCATCGACAGCGCTTGCCGCCAAGTCCATATATGCCTCTGCCGAACTCCACAGCCGATCTAGAGGGGCATACCTAGGATCTCCGAACTTCCTCTGCAGCAGAAAGGGCTTCCCAGCCGCAATATCCCCGGCTTCGCGCAGCTCCTCCTTCTTCGCCCTCATAGCAGAGCGAGTGTCTTTGGTCTCCATCATGGCCTTTTCAAGGTCCACTGCCTTCACTCGGTTCTCTTCTTCAAGGAACTGGCAACGGTCGGCAGTGTCTTTTAATTCTACGACCCTCTGGGCCATCTTCTCTTTGCTTTCGCAATGCCCGGCCTTCTCGGCTCTTAACTCTTCGTCCGCCTTCAAAGCAGCCACATTACTAACTCTTGCGTGTTCCTTGGCTCGGGCAAGTTCCGCCCGAAGGGTCTCCATGGTGGCAGCTCCGTCTGCAGTCACAACATATTAAAGATACTGGCATCCTGCTGCTCTTATTATGTGACGTTCACCAGAAAACATTACTTACCCTATGACTCGTCAAGCCACTTGTGAACAAGCTCGATGTCGACGTCTGCCGCATCCAGTTGCCGCTTTAGTTCGGCAAACTCATTAGTCCGGCTAGCCACCGGAGCTTCCACCACCTGCACATAAAGGAAGTACTGGTTATTACCTGGGACTATGATCATCTATTCGCCGCCGTTCTCGACGACAACCAGAGTCTCAGGGGCTACTATCTACATAGGGCACACCTAACATGTGCGGTACTATCAAAAAGTATATCATTTCACGTACCTCAAAGCCCGTTAGTAGACTCATACAGGCTTCATGTAATCCGCTTTCGGTGGACGAAATTATTTCCATCACCGTACCCATCAACGTACGATGTTCTTCTGAGATGGCCGCTCGCTCCAACAGCTCCCTCAGAACGTCCGACCGCATACCAGATGGTGCCGGACTCTTTTGTTTGCTCTCTTCAAGAGCCGGACGCTGGGGACTTCGGGTGACTATGGGATTATCTTCTGGCCTCACCAGATCCGGAGAGGCCCTCCGTGACGACACTTCGAGGTCGCCCGCTTCTTGAGCGGGGGAGTCCGGGGGAGGCGTTTCGCTCTCCATCATCTCCGGAAGAAGATCCCCCCAAGACGAGCTCAGCTGAGAAGGGCTTAGGTCCGAACTGCAAGATATATGCTTCGGTTATTTTCCTCAAAGGAAAGGTAGTATACCTTCACTATTAAAGTATTTTTTGATCACTTACGACTCGTTGGAGGGCCGATCCCCACGCGGACTTTGTGTGGCAAAAGCACCCCCCGAGGCAGGACCCTCTCTTGGAGACCTCTTCTCCCGTTTGGAGGCCTTGGTTTCCGGATCCTCAGAGGCAGTCCTCTTCCTCCCCCGTAGCGAGAGAAGGTCGGAATCTTCTCCCTGGTTATCCTCCCTTATGGAGGTGCTCATTCCCTCGGTTGGAACTGGCAGCGATGGGGGCCCGCTTTCGCCCATATTATTCCCCCCCCCCGTATCTTCCTTCGAGGGCTCCGGGCAGGGTGCGAGCTCGAGCATCTTTTCCAGTACCGGGTTTTCCAAACCCTCAGGGAGGGGGGCCAAACACCGAATCATCTTCGCCTTTGTTAGCCAGTCCTAGTCAAAGGGCGATTTCTCAGGAATGACGTCATGGTAAATAAAAGACGGTGTGTCTAGCTAGAGGATTACTTACTTGTTCGGTGGCGCGGTTGCTACTCAGGCCCACGTCCTCGGTAGTATCCGGACACTCTGTTTGATGTCCGAAGAATGACTTGTACATCTCCTCGTGCGTCAGGCCGAGGATGCTTTGAATAGCGCCCAGTCCTTCTGGGTTGAACTCCCACAAGCGAAGGGACCGGCGTTTGCAAGGCTGGACTCGACGAACCAGCATGACTTGCATTACCATGACCAAATTAAAATATCCCTCGAAGAGATCTTGAATGCGGCTTTGCAGTATAGGCACGTCCTTGGCTGGACCCAGCTCAGCCCTTTGCTAATCCATGACATCAGTTGTGGTGGGGGGCCCGAGCGGAAAGCGGAGGGAGCCACCCACTTGGCACTTCTGGGAGCTGTGATGTAAAACCACTCCCGTTGCCATAATCCGGACACCTCTGGAAAGGAACCTTTTTGCCACGGAGCTCCTGCAATCTTGCTTATTAATGCTCCTCCGCACGCTGTGTGCTGTCCCTCAATTGTCTTCGACTTCACATCAAAAGTCTTGAGCCATAGGCCGAAGTGAGGGGTAACACGGAGGAAGGCCTCACACATGACAATAAATGCCGAGATGTGAAGAAAGGAGTCCGGGGCTAGATCGTGGAAGTCTAGCCCGTAGTAAAACATAAAACCCCTTACGAAGGGATCCAGAGCGAGGTCTAGACCTCGGAGGAAGTGGGAGATGAACACGACGTCTTCGTTGGGTTCACGAGTAGGGACGACCTGCCCTCGGGCAGGCAGCCGATGCGAAACTTCGGCGGTCAGATATCTGGCCCCCCTCAATTTCTTGATATCTTCTTCTGAAACAGGAGGAGGGCATCCATCGGCCTTGAAGGTTGGATCCGGACATGGTTGAAGATCCGGATCGCCTGACCTGGGCTTTGGGTGTTAGAACTCGAGGCGGGGGAAGGATTCGATTGAGGACGGGAGGGAAAAAGTGAAAGCCTTGGCCCTTTATAAAGAGGGTGAATACCAAGCATCCTCTCCGTGGTTGTTTGGGGCTTGCCTATAATCTAGGAGTCCTAGACACGGTTGGGTTACCCATGCCCGTATTTATGAGAATCCTGTGATAAGGGGACATGATCTTTGCTTTGACAAGACATGTCAAAAAACTGCCTTGGGTTATGTGCGGGGCTAGTTAAAAGAAACGGTTCGAATAATCACCGGGCCGTGACATAATGTCGTGTTGCCAAAACAAGTCAGCAAATTGGATTTGTGGAAATATTATTCTCTCTACGGTGGTATGTGGAACTTATTTTGTAGGGTCGGACACTATCCTTATATTCAAATTCTGCCGTGGTGTATTCGGAGGAGGAACCCGCCTCGCAATGCTGAAGACACTACTGCGCGCCGGACTCATCGTCATTGAAAGCCTGGTTCAGGGGATACCGTGGGAGTCCAGGATAAGGGGGTCTCCGGACAGCCGGACTATATCCATTGGCCGGACTGTTAGACTATGAAGATACAGGATTGAAGACTTCGTCTCGTGTCCGGATGGGACTCTACTTGGCATGGAAGGTAAGCTAGGCAATACGGATATGTATATCTCCTCCTTTGTAACCGACCTTGTGTAACCCTAACCTCTTCGATGTCTATATAAACCGGAGGGTTTTAGTCCGTAGGACAATGTACAATCATACCATAGGCTAGATTCTAGGCTTTAGCCTCTCCGATCTCGTGGTAGATCTACTCTTGTACTACCCATATCATCAATATTAATCAAGCAGGACGTAGGATTTTACCTCCATCAAGAGGGCCCGAACCTGGGTAAAACATTGTGTCCCCTGCCTCCTGTTACCATCCGCCTTAGACGCACAGTTCTGGACCCCCTACCGAGATCCGCCGATTTTGACACCGACAGTTGGGTTTGCCCGGCTCCTGTGTTTTGCTGCCTTACGTTCCGCTCTATCAGCTAAGGCGGCACCAGGAGAACTAGTGCGATTGTGCCCTGGTTCATCCGGACGAGCACCTCAGTAGAGAAAGCCGAAAAGTGACAGTCATGATATAACGTGAGACTGGTCAACCACTTGATGACCTATCGGAATGTTAGAATTCCTCCGCTTTAACGAAGGGTCTTCCCGACCAAGCATATACGCACCCCGAATTTGGATGAGTGCGGAGCCACCAGGGGCTATATAGTAGCCTCACTGTCAAACTCCTATGGCTAAGTGAAAGTGTTAAAGCATTATAGTCCGGTTGCCTAGTTCGCTGCGCCATCACCTCCTTATTAGGACAAAGATGTTGTATTAAGTGTGAATACGCGTCTTCTGCGAACACCCCTGCATTATATGCGTGGGGGCTGAAGCCGACAACTGCAATCTTTCAGGTTATACACATGTATACATAAACGGCCGCACAAGAGGCATCATATTACTTTCGGGCAAAAGTATAAATACAGCCTTAATAAAGTTCATAAAAACATTGTGTTTACAATGGGAATACATGTCACTCAAACATAATATTCTTTGAGCACTGGGCCTCTATCAAACGAGTGCCCTCGAGAACTTCTTCGAAATAGTGCTCGACAGCCACTTGGCCTATAGCCGAACCCTGCGCCGCAATAGTGGTAGCATCCATCTCCACCCAGTATGCTTTGACACGGGCAAGGGGCATCCGCAAGCCCTCTATGCATGCCGACCTCTTCATCGCATTGATGCGCGGCACTGCTCCAAGGAACTGCTGCACTAAGCTGAAATAGATGTTCGGCTTCGGTTTTTCCAGCCATAGATGATCTACGACGGAACTCATGGCGAGTCCGGACAACCTGTTGAGTTCGGCCCATTCGGCTAGGTGATCAGTCAATGGAAGCGGACCCTCTGGAACGTTAAACTGCGACCAGAACAGCTTGTCCACTTCACGAGCTGTTTGATCTCGGAAGTATTCGGCCGCATCGACGGCGCTCGCCGCCAAGTCCATATATGCGCCTGCCGAACTCCACAGCCGATCCAGTGGGGCATACCGCGGATCTCCAAACTTCCTCCGCGGCAAAAAGGGCTTCCCAGCCGCAATATCCCCGGCTTCACGCAGCTCTTCCTTCTTTGCCCTCATAGCAGAGCGGGTGTCTTTGGTCGCCACCACAGCCTTTTCAAGGTTAGTCGCCTTCGCTCGGTTTTCTTCTTCAAGGAGCTGGCAGCGGTCGGCAGTGTCTTTTAACTTTACAGCCATCTTGGCCATTTTATCTTTGCTCTCGCAATGTGTAGCCTTTTCGTCTCTTAACTCTTCGTCCGCCTTTAAAGTGGCCGCATTACTAATTCTTGCTTGTTCCTTGGCTCGGGCAAGTTCCGCCTGAAGGGTCTCCACGGTGGTAGCTCCATCTGCAGTCACAACATATTAAAGATACTGGCGTTACGCTGCTCTTACTATGTGACATTCCCCAAAAAACATTACTTACCCTGTGCCTCATCACGCCGCTTGTTAACAAGCTCGATGTCGGCATCTGCCGCATCCAGTTACCGCTTTAACTCGGCAAACTCATTAGTCCGGCTAGCCACCGGAGCTTCCACCACCTGCACATAAAGGTGGTTTGGTTATTACCTGGGACTACGATCCTCTGTTCGCCGCCATTCTCGACTACAACCAGAGTCTCAGGGGCCGCTATCTACACAGGGCACACCTAAAAAAGTGCGGTACTATCAAAAAGTATATCATTTCACGTACCTCAAAGCCCATCAGTAGACTCATAAAAGCTTCATGCAATCCACTTTCGGCGGACGAAATTCTTTCCATCACTGTACCCATCAACGTACGATGTTCTTCTGAGATGGCCTCTCGCTCCAACAGCTCCCTCAGTACGTCCGACCGAATAACAGACGGTGCCGGACTCTTTTGTTTGCTCTCTTCAAGAGCCGGACGCTGGGGACTTCGGGTGACTATAGGATTATCTTCTGGCCTCACCGGATCCGGAGAGGCCCTCCGCGATATCACTTCAAGGTCGCCTGCTTCTTGAGCGGGGGAGTCCGGGGGAGGCGTTTCGCTCTCCATCATCTCCGAAAGAAGATCCCCCGAAGACGAGCTCTGTTGAGAAGGGCTAAGATCCGAACTGCAAGATAAACGCTTCGGTTATTTTCCTCTGAGGAAAGGTAGTATATCTCCACTATTAAATTACTTTTTGATTACTTACAGCTCGTTGGAGGGCTGATCCTCACGCGGACGTTGTGCGGCAAAAGCACCCTCCAAGGCAGGACCCTCTGGTGGAGACTTCTTCTCCCGTTTGGAAGCCTCGGTTTCCGGATCTTCAGAGGCAGTCCTCTTCCTTCCCCGAAGCAAGAGAAGGTCAGATCCTTCCCCTTGGTTATCCTCCTTCATGGAGGCGCTCATTCCCTCGGTTGGAATTGGTAGCGATGGGGGCTCTCTTTCGACCCCATTGTTCCCCCCTTTATCTTCCTTTGAGGGCTCCGGGCAAGGTGCTAGCTCGAGCATCTTTTCCAGTACCGAATTCTCCAAACCCTCAGGAAGGGGGGCCGAAGACCGAATCATCTTTGCCCTTGTTAGCCAGTCCTGGTCAAAGAGTGATTTCTCATAATGACGTCAATCATGGTAAATGAAAGACGGTGTGTTCGGCTAAAGGATTACTTACTTGGTCGGCGGTATGGTTGCTGCTCAGGCCCATGTCATCGGTAGTATCCGGACACTCTACTTGGGGTCCGAAGAATGATTTCTACATCTCCTCGTGCGTCAGGCCAGGGAAATTCTGAATAGTGTGCGGCCCTTCTGGGTTGAACTCCCACATGCGGAGGGGCCGGCGTTTGCAAGGCTGGACTCGACGAACCAGCATGACTTGCACCACCGTAACCAGACTGAAATCTCCTTCGAAGAGATCTTGAATGCGGCTCTGTAGTATAGGAACGTCCTTGGCTGGACCCCAGCTCAGTCCTCTGCTAATCCATGACATCAGTTGTGGTGGAGGGCCCGAGCCGAAAGCAGGGGCAGCCACCCACTTGGCACTTCTGGGAGCTGTGATGTAAAACCACTCCCGTTGCCATAATCCGGACACCTCTCGAAAGGAACCTTTTGGCCACGGAGCTCCTGCTATCTTGCTTATTAATGCGCCTCCGCACACTGCATACTGCCCCTCGACCATCTTCGGCTTCACATCAAAAGTCTTGAGCCACATGCCGAAGTGAGGGGTAATGCAGAGGAAGGCCTCACACATGACAATGAATGCCAAGATGTGGAGAAAGGAGTCCGGGGCTAGATCGTGGAAATCTAGCCCGTAATAGAACATCAAACCCCTAACAAAGGGATCCAGGGTGAGGCCTAGACCTCGGAGGAAGTGGGAGATGAACATAACGTTCTCGTTGGGTTCAGGAGTAGGGACGACCTGCCCTTAGGCAGGCAGCCGATGCGAAACCTCGTCGGTCAGGTATCTGGCCTCACTCAACTTCTTGATATCCTCTTCCATAACGGAGGAGGGCATCCACCGACCTTGAAGGCTAGATCCGGACATGATTGAAGGTCCGAAGCACCTGACTTGGGCTTTGGGTGTTAGAACTCGAGGCGGGGGAAGGATTCGATTGAGCACGGGAGGGAAAAAGTAAAAGCATTTCCCTTTATAAAGAGGGTGAATATCAAGCGTCCTCTCCGTAGCCGTTTGGGACTTGCCTATAATCTAGGAGTCCTAGACACGGTTGGGTTACCCATGATCGTATTGATGAGAATCCCGTAATTAGGGGAACACGATCTCTGCTTTGACAAGACGTGTCAAGAAACCGCCTCGCGTTATGTGTGGAGCTGGTTGAAGAAAAATGGTTCGAATAATCATCGAACCATGGCATGATGTCATGTTGCCAAAACTTGTCAGCAGATTAAGATTTGTGGAAATATTATTCTCTCTACGGTGGAATGTGGAACCTATTTTGCAGGGTCGGACACTATCCTTGTATTCAAATTCTTCCGTGGTGTATTCGGAGGAGGAACCCGCCTTGCAATGCCGAAGACAATACTGCGCGCCGGACTCATCGTCATTGAAGCCTGGTTCAGGGGCTACTGAGGGAGTCCTGGATTAGGGGGTCTCCGGACAGCCAGACTATATCCTTTGGCCGGACTGTTGGACTATGAAGATACAAGATTGAAGACTTCGTCTCGTGTCCGGATGGGACTCTACTTGGCGTGGAAGGCAAGCTAGGCAATATAGATATGGATATCTCCTCCTTTGTAACCGACCTTGTGTAACCCTAACCCTCTCCGGTGACTATATAAACCGGAGGGTTTTAGTCCGTAGGACATAACAAAAAACATACAATCATACCATAGGCTAGCTTCTAGGGTTTAGCCTCTCCGATCTCGTGGTAGATCAACTCTTGTAATACCTATATCATCAAGAATAAATCAAGCAAGACGTAGGGTTTTACCTCCATTAAGAGGGCCCGAACCTGGGTAAAACATCGTATTCCCTGCCTCTTGTTACCATCCGCCTTAGACGCATAGTTCGGGACCCCCTACCCGAGATCCGCCGATTTTGACACCGATAATCGTGCTAAGCTAACGGATGGGTCAAGTCAATAACATCACTCTCTAATGATGTGATCATGTTAATCAAATGACAACTCATCTCTATGGTTAGGTAAGGTAACCATCATTGCTTCAACGAGCTATTCAAGTAGAGGCATACTAGTGACATTCTGTTTGTCTATGTATTCACACATGTACTAAGTTTCCGGTTAATACAATTCTAGCATGAATAATAAAAAGTTATCATGATATAGGGAATGCATTTCATTTTCTCTCTATCTTCTACAGTGTTCGGGCATTGAGTCTGACTCAACTTCACACCTTGTAACACATGCAAGAACCCTTTCTTTGCCTGATCCATTTGAACTTCTTCAAAACTTTACCAAGGTATGTGCTTTGTGGAAGTCCAATTAAGCGTCTTGATCTATCTCTATAGATCTTGATGCCCAATATATAAGCAGCTTCACCGAGGTCTTTCATTGAAAAATTCTTATTCAAGTATCCTTTTTATGCTATTCAGAAATTCAGTATCATTTCCGATCAACAATATGTCATCTACATATAATATCAGAAATGCTACAGAGCTCCCACTCACTTTCTTATAAATACAGGCTTCTCCAAAAGTTTGTATAAAACCATATATTTCGATCACACTATCAAAGCGTATATTCCAACTCCGAGAGACTTGCACCGGTCCATAAATGGATCGCTGGAGCTTGCACACTTTGTTAGCACCTTTTAGATTGACAAAACCTTCTGGTTGCATCATATACAGCTCTTCTTTAAGATATCCATTAAGGAATGCAATTTTGGCATCCATTTTCCAAATTTCATAATCATAAAATGCGGCAATTGCTAATATGATTCGAACGGACTTAAGCATCGCTATGGGTGAGAAGGTCTCATCGTAGTCAACTCCTTGAACTTGTCGAAAACCTTTTGCAACAAGTCAAGCTTTGTAGACAGTAACATTACCGTCAGCGTCAGTCTTCTTCTTGAAGATCCATTTATTCTCTATGGCCTGCCGATCAACGGGCAAGTCAACCAAAGTCCACACTTTGTTCTCATACATGGATCCCATCTCAGATTTCATGGCCTCTAGACATTTTCCGGAATCTGGGCTCATCATCGCTTCCTCATAGTTCGTAGGTTCGTCATGGTCAAGTAACATGACCTCCAGAACAGGATTACCGTACCACTCTGGTGCAGATCTCACCCTGGTTGACCTACGAGGTTCGGTAGTAACTTGATCAAAAGTTTCATGATCATCATCATTAGCTTCCTCACTTACTGGCGTAGTAATCACTCGAACTGATTTCAGAGATGAACTACTTTCCAATAAGGGAGCAGGTACAATTACCTCATCAAGTTCTATTTTCCTCCCACTCATTTCTTTCGAGAGAAACTCCTTCTCTAGAAATGATCCATTCTTAGCAACGAATATCTCGCCTTCGGATTTGTGATAGAAGGTGTACCCAACAGTCTCCTTTGGGTATCCTATGAAGACACATTTCTCCGATTTGGGTTCGAGCTTGTCAGGTTGAAGTTTCTTCACATAAGCATCGCAGCCCCAAACTCTAAGAAACGACAACTTGGGTTTCTTGCCAAACCATAGTTCATAAGGTGTCGAGTCAGCGGATTTAGATGGTGCCCTTTTTAACGTGAATGCAGCTGTCTCTAAAGCATAACCCCAAAATGATAGTGGTAAATTAGTAAGAGACATCATAGATCGCACCATGTCTAGTGTACTACAACTACGACGTTGGACACACCATTATGCTGTGGTGTTCCGGGTGGCGTGAGTTGTGAAACTATTCCGCATTGTTTCAAATGAAGACCAAACTCATAAATCAAATATTCTCCTCCATGATCAGATCATAGAAACTTTATTTTCTTGTTACGATGATTTTCCACTTCACTCTGAAATTCTTTGAACTTTTGAAATGTTTTAGACTTATCACCACAAAAAAAAGACACATCCGTGACATTTTGGGCCAAACAATTTTTTTTATGTCATACATATGACACTTCTATGACGATAATTGTGACAAAACCCGGTATCATCATAGATGTGGTGGGCTCCTACTTCTATGACAAAAAATCATGACAGAAAATGGGCTTTTCGTCCTGGGCGGGCCGGAGACGTAGCTGCATGACATTCTTTGGGTCGTCCTTGACGGAAAAAACCATGGTAGAAGCGAGGGGGAGGAAAATTTCAGGGAGTTCCCAGTTACGGTGGGAGGTCGGGGGCCGAGCGATGCGCCCTTCTCTCGTACACGTACGCACGTGTGTGTGAGGCGTTGGCTCTAACTGAACCCGAGCGAGGCGTTGGGCTCTAACTGAACCCGAGCGATTGCATTGCAGGCTATGCGTTACTGAACCCGAGCGATCGATCGATGGCTATTAACTGAACCCGATCGAGCGATTCCTTTGCTACTGCTGCTAACTGAAGCCGATCGATGCTGCCTCTGGATGAACAGTGAGCGTTGCGGGGGGCTTTGGATGAACAGTTCCCGGTGGGGGTGGATGAACAGGACCCCGTGGTGTTGCCTCTGGATGAACAGGACCCCGATCGATCGAGCCGGTTGGGGCTGGATGAACAGGACCCTGTGGAGGGCTGGATGAACAGGACCACCCCATGGAGGGCAGGATGAACAGTAGATGGTGGAGGGCAGGATGAACAGTAGCCCGTGGAGGGGTGGTTGAACAGGAGCGCATGGAGAGGGCTGGTTGAATAGTAGCCGGTGGAGTAGCGCGCGGTGGAGGCTGAATGAACAGGAGCCCGTGGATGAACAGTCATAGGTGGAGGCTGGAGGAGGTCGATGGTGGATGAACCGTAGCTCGTGGAGGCTGGAGGGGGTCGACGGTGGAGATGAACAGTATCCCGTGGAGTCCCGTCTTGCGGTACGCCACACCCCTCACGATGAACAGGACCCCCATTTCGACCGTAGCACTCCAACACAAGTCTGTTTCCTCCGTTTTGCGGTACGCCACACCCCTCCCGATGAACAGGACCCCCGTTTCGACTGTAGGAGGTCCGTTTCCTCCGTTTTGTGGTACGCCAGACCCCTCCCGATCAACAGGATCCCGTTTCAAACGTGGTCGGTCGAACACAAGGCCGTTTCCTCCGTTCTGCGGTATGCCAGACCTCATTTCCATCGCCTGTTCCGTCCAAGCCCTCCCGATGAACACGACACATTCCGTTGCCTCCCCATGAACACGACGCATTTCGTTGCCTCCCCATGAACACAACAACGACGTTGTTTCTCCGTTCCGACCCAGCCATGTACACGAGCCCTGGCCGTACGTATGCGCGAGTAGGCGTTCGAGACCCCACCCGTATGTACACATACGTGGCCGTATTTTCTTTCTTGCACCCTGGCCGCTGTACGTACGTGTACATGCTACGTGCGCGCCTCTACTACGACACGTGCGCACCTCTACATCCACCAGTATATATGTATGTACACGTTCGCGACCAGAATGACAACGCTACATACGCTTCGACCAGGTGGGTCTCGACTGTCAGGCACTTCCTTGCGTGCGAAGATGTAGCTGGTGGGTCCTAGCAGTCAGGGGCAAACGTTTTTTTCGCGAAATACGGTGGCCCGTCCGGTGGCTCCCCACTGTCAGGTGGAGGAATAATTATTTTGCATGTAATAAGGAGGCACTTCCTTGCTGCGGCCGTGGACCCAGCTGTCAGCCTCTCCACGTACAGTCCACGTCCGATGGAAGTCGTTCCTTGACCACGTTGACCACGCCGCGCCGAGAGCACCAGGGCGGTGGACGACGGCGAGGCCTAGGAAGGGGACAACGCCGAGCCGGGGAAGATGCGGCTGTGGATGCCCACGCATAGAGGAGTACGAGGGTTCACTAGTTCGCCGCAGTGTGAGGCTGCCGTCGCCGCAGAATAATAGGGGGTGTGGGCGAGTAGAGGGATGGCCTGGCCAGCGGTGGGAGTAGTAGGGGCGGTGAGGCCTCCGCCGCATCGCAGCCGGCCACGGGAGGCAGGAGCACGAGGCACGACCGGCGCTGGTTTGGGCGGCTGGAGCAAGAAGACCAGAGGTTGAAGAAACACTACGGCCGTTGGATGGACATCGTACGGTCACTGGAGCTAGAATCGTGCATAGTGACTAAGTTAACAAAGCCCTCCGTCCAAGTCAACTTAGTAGGCCCACAAGTCAGCCTCCCACCAAGGTGGGTCCCAGCTAGCAGGGGGTATTCATTTTTTTGTGTAATAAGGAGGCACTTCCGGTGGGTCCGAGCTGACAGCAGGGGGAACGTTTTTTCGCGAAATACGGTGGCCCGTCGGGTGGGTCCCAGCAGTCAGGGGCAAACGTTTTTTTCGCGATATACTGGTGGGCATCCGGTGGGTCCCTGCTGTCAGGTGGAGGAATAATTATTTTCCGCGTAATAAGGAGGCACTTCCTTGCGGCTGCCGTGGACCCAGCTGTCAGCCTCTCGACGTACAGTATTCTTCTTCCGATGGAACTCGGTCGTTGACCACATTGACCATGCCGCGTCGACAGCTCCACAGCGATGGACGACGGCGAGGCCTAGGAAGGGGACGACGCGGAGCCGGGGAAGACACGGCAGTGGATGCCCGCGCGGAGAGGAGTACAAGGGTTTACTGGTTTAGCTGCGCTGCCGTTGCCGCAGAATAACAGGGGGTGTGGGTGAGTGGAGTGGAGGGATGGCCTGGCCAGCAATGGGAGTAGTATGGGGGCGGTGAGGCCTCCGCGGCAGCACAGCCGGCCACGGGAGGCAGGAGCAGGCGGCACGACCGGCGCTGCTTTGGGCGGCTGGAGCAAGAAGACCAGAGGTTGAAGAAGCACTACGGCCGTTGGATGGACATCGTACGGTCAGTCGAGCTAGAATCGTGCATATTGACTAAGTTGACAAAGCCCTTCGTCCCTGTCAACTTAGAAGGCCCACTATACTGGGTCCCAGCTAGCAGGGGGAGTATTCATTTTTTTTGTGCGTAATAAGGAGGCACTTCCTTGTGTGCGAAGATATAGCTGGTGGGTCCGAGCTGTCAGCGGCGGTAACGTTTTTTCGCAAAATACAGAGGCTGTTTCGGTGGGTCCTAGATGTCAGGTGGAGGAAATCATTATTTTGCGCGTAATAAGGAGGCATTTCCTTGCGTGCGACCGTGGACCCAGCTGTCAGCCTCTCCACGTATAGTCCACTTCAGATGCATGTCGGTCGTTGACCACGCTGACCACGCCACGCCGAGAGCACCAGGAAGGTAACGACACGGAGGTAGGGAAGACTCGGCAGTTGTTTTTGTTTCCCACGCGGAGGAGAGTATGACTGTACGAGGGTTTATTGGTTCGTCTGCCGTCGCCGGAGAATAACAGCAGGTGTGGGTGAGTAGAGGGATGGCTAGCCAGCGATGGGAGTACGATGGGGCGGTGAGGCCTGCCCGGCAGCACAACCGGCCGTGGGGAGGAGGGAGCAGGCAGTCCCGCCGGTGCTTGTTTGAGCGGCTGGAGCAGGAAGAGCAGAGATTGAAGAAGCACGACGGCCATTGGATGGACATCCAACAGTATACATGCCATCTGTGGAAAGCCTCAAATCTGTGGAAAACAGCATACAGCTCATCTGCCATTATTTCAAATAATTTACAGCCCATTTGCTAATTCTTACGGTTTTTTTGGAGCCCATATTTTTTATGTTAGCATTACAGCCCATATTGTGGCCATGGTTAAAAAATTACATGAAATTTTGCATATGTCGATGCGGTCTAAACTGTTTTTAATCCCAAAATTTCGAGTCACATTCAGACTGATTTTAAAAATAAATGTATATCAATATAAAAATCCAATAAATTGTCCACGCATAAAAAACAATGCAATTTAAAATCTCGAAATGAAAAAAAGATATTTGAAAATAATTGTCGGTTTGATGTGTTTTAAAAATGTACAGCCCATTTCTCATTACTGATAGGCCATTTTCTCGGCCAGCCCAATGAAGCTCTCCTCGTCTTGAAAGATTTGCAGCCCAACATGCCTGATAAAGCAACTTACTTGACAAATCACAAAAGAACTGGGCTAGCCATTTTCAGAAAGAAAAAAAAAACTACTGGGCTGGTCTGTGGTAAACATAAAGAAAAGGTTGTCTAGAGAGGCTAGAGTATCCCGCACAGCCCAGTTGACACCCTGCTTTCGTCTCAACAACAAATTAGATAAATGCCACTCCAATTGTGGTGATTCATCAAAATGCCACTGCAATTTCCAAACTTTGAAAAATGCCACTGCAATTTTTGCAAACTTTGAAAAACGCCACTCAGTTTGCAAACTTTGAAAAACGCCACTCCAGACTTCGAAAAATGCCACTAGAAATGGCATGAAATGGCATTTTTCAAAGTTTGGAAATTGCAGTGGCATTTCTCGGATACATCAGATTTGGAGTGGCATTTATCAAATTAACCCAAAACAAAAATAACTGGGCGAGCTGCTGGGTCCCTGGCGTCAGCCGCTTGTTGTGCAATTCTCTCATTTATTGACTATGTTGACAATGGCATGGGACCCAGATGTCAGAAATCCACTAGGAGGAGCCATTTTTTTATTGGCTTGAAATAAGGAGGCACTTGCTTGCGTACTGCCATAACCTTGGCAGGTCCCTGCTGTCATGCTCTCCACGTACAGTACCAGTTAGTCGTGCTTCAAAACTGATCAGCACGCCATTAAAAAAATAAAAGTCGATAACTAATGCGGCACCTCGGGCCAACGCGGCCAGATCGCATTTTGCATGAGAAATTACACACCATGTTTCGTTGACATGTGGTCCTGTTCCAACATATCAGTGAGACGACAGCGAGTAGTAGGAGTATTTCTGAACGGACGTGTAGGCCGGGGCGCCTCTTCGTGAACCCTGGCAAACTCGCAACTGTCCACCGACTCTTCGCCTTTCCCTCTCGATTTGGAACTGCTGTCGCATGATACGTCTCCAACTTATCTATAATTTTTGATTGCTCCATGCTATATTATCTAGTGTTTTGAATGTTTATGGGCTTTATTATACACTTTTATATCATTTTTGGGACTAACCTATTAACCCAGAGCCAAGTACCAGTTTCTGTTTTTACCCTGTTTTAGGGTTTCGAAGAAAAGGAAAATCAAACGGAGTCCAATTGACCTCAAACTTCACGGAACTCATTTTTGGAAGAAAAGAAGCCCAGAAGACTTGGAGTGCATGTCGGGGGACCTGCGAGGAGGCCACGAGGCAGGGGGGCGCGCCCACCCCCCCTGGGCGCACCCTCCACCCTTGTGAGCCCCTCGTGGCCCCCCTGACATACTTCTTCTGCCTATATATCTCCATATACCCTAAAAACATCCGGGAGCACAATAGATCGGGAGTTCCGCCGCCAGAAGCCTCCGTAGCCACCGAAAGCCAATCTAGACCCGTTCCGGCACCCTGCCGGAGGGGGAAATCCCTCTCCGGTGGCCATCTTCATCATCCCGGTGCTCTCCATGACGAGGAGGGAGTAGTTCTCCCTCGGGGCTGAGGGTATGTACCAGTAGCTATGTGTTTGATCTCTCTCTCTCTCTCTCGTGTTCTTGAGATGATACGATCTTGATGTATCGCGAGCTTCGCTATTATATTTGGATCCTATGATGTTTCTTCCCCCCCTCTTCTCTCTTGTAATGAATCGAGTTTCCCCTTTGAAGTAATCTTATCGGATTGAGTCTTTAAAGATTTGAGAACACTTGATCTATGTCTTGCCGTGGATATCTGTGGTGACAATGGGATACCGCATGACACTTGATGTATGTTAAGGTGACCAACTTGCGGGTTCATGAACCTATGCATAGGGGTTGGCACACGTTTTCATCGTGATTCTCCGATAGATCTTTGGGGCACTCTTTGAGGTCCTTTGTGTTGGTTGAATGGATGAATCTGAGATTGTGTGATGCATATCGTATAATCATACCCACGGATACTTGAGGTGACATTGGAGTATCTAGGTGACATTAGGGTTTTGGTTGATTTGTGTCTTAAGGTGTTATTCTAGTACGAACTCTAGGGCTGTTTGTGACACTTATAGGAATAGCCCAACGGATTGATTGGAAAGAATAACTTTGAGGTGGTTTCGTACCCTACCATAATCTCTTCGTTTGTTCTCCGCTATTAGTGACTTTGGAGTGACTCTTTGTTGCATGTTGAGAGATAGTTATATGATCCAATTATGTTATTATCGTTGAGCGAACTTACACTAGCGAAAGTATGAACCCTAGGCCTTGTTTCAACACATTGCAATACCGTTTACACTCACTTTTATCACTTGCTACCTTGCTGTTTTTATTATTTCATATTACAAATACCTTTATCTACTATCCATATAACACTTGTTTCACCATCTCTTTGCCAAACTAGTGCACCTATACAATTTACCATTGTATTGGGTGTGTTGGGGACACAAGAGACTCTTTGTTATTTGGTTGCAGGGTTGCTTGAGAGAGACCATCTTCATCCCACGCCTCCTACGGATTGATAAACATTAGGTCATCCACTTGAGGGAAATTTGCTACTGTCCTACAAACCTCTGCACTTGGAGGCCCAACAACGTCTACAAGAAGAAGGTTGTGTAGTAGACATCAAGCTCTTTTCTGGCGCCATTGCCGGGGAGGTGAGTGCTTGAAGGTATATCTTTAGATCTTGCAATCGAGTCTTTTAGTTTCTTGTTTTATCACTAGTTTAGTTTATAAAGAAAACTATAAAAAAATGGAATTGAGTTTGTCTCATACGCTTCACCTTTTTAATATCTTTCGTGAGTATGATGGAAAGGATAATTGTGCTCAAGTGCTAGAAGAAGAAATCTATAAAATGTTTGGCACTAAATATTTGAATGATGAGCATGATTGCAATGTTGTTAGTACGAATTCTTTGAATATCCATGATGCTAATGATGATTGCACTAGTTATGATGAAAATGCCTCCTATAAACATGTCAATTTTTGTGGAGTAGACTGGGTTTGCAAGTACACACCAAATAGGGAAGATAGATATTGCAAGAGGCATAAGTACTTAGAAACTAAATTGTTGCAAGAAGAGCTAGATGAATGTGCTGATAGATTCAATATTTTTTGTACCCCTTGTGAACTTTGCAATGAACATGGTCATTTAAAGCTCCAATGCTATTTGTTTCATGATCAAGTCGTGTCCAAACATTGTGATAATTTGATTACCCTTGAGCATCATAAAGAGCTTAGCCTTCTTTTGGGTTATGAAGAAATGAAACGTATAACTGAGGATATTCCAAAGTTTAATCTTGATAGAGTTCTTGATTTTGATCTAGAGAATATTTATATGTATTATGCGCTGAATTGCATTGAAAATCCTTATATTGCCAATTACATAAAGAAAAGAAAATAAATAGAGGATGAAGAGAATACTAATGAAAGGGAAGAGACTTCCCAATATCCTCCTATTATCTCTTATGTCAGGTAACGAGGAAGAACCTCCTATTCAACCAATCTCATTAATAAGGAGCTCCAAAAAGAGGATTGAACCCACACATGATGTGGTGAAGAAGAAGAAGAAAAGAAAAAGGAAGAGAGGTAAAAAGATATCTCCCCCAAATAATGCTGCCCCTATTACTATTGTGCCTCATGGAAATATAATTGTGGAAGATAATGATACTTCTTATGATCTTGAAAATCTTTTTGGCATTTGCTTGGAAGAATATGATAATTGCTATACTATTGGTGCTATCTATACTATTAATGATGAGAGTGATTATGCTTATGATATGAAAAGGCCCAAGCTTGGGGAAGCTGTGTTTGATCAAGATGATGTTTTTGAGAATATATTTGCTGCAATTAATGTTTGTCCCAAGCTTGGGGATGCTATGTTTAATGAAGATGATATTTTTAGTCTCCCAAGTTTCGATATGCTAGTTTATAATGATGATAGCATGCCTCCTACTTATGATGATTATTGTGATGATACTTATGCTATAAAAAGTAGTGATTATATTTATAAAACTTGTCATGATTATGATTACCCCTTCTCTGAACATTACTCTTTTAATGTGGAAACAATTTATAGTATTCGAGTTTCCTATGATACTCCCACTATGCCGAATAAGAAGAATTTTGCTTATGTGGAGAGTAATAAATTTTCTATGCTTGTAGATCATGAAAAAAATGCTTTAGGTACTGGTTATATTGTTAAATTCATTCATTGTGCTACTGAAAATTATTATGAGGGAGGAATATATGCTTGTAGGAATTGCAATAATATCAAGTTTCCTCTCTATGTGCTTAAAGTTTCGAAGTTATGCTTGTTTTACCTTCCTATGCAAGTTGATTCTTGTTCCCATAAGTTGTTTGCTCACAAAATCCCTATGCATAGGAAGTATGTTAGACTTAAATGTGCTAGTCATATTCTTTATGATGCTCTCTTTATGTTTCAATTCTTATCTTTTATGTGAGCATCATTGAAATCATCATGCCTAGCTAGGGGCGTTAAACGATAGCGCTTGTTGGGAGGCAACCCAACTTTATTTTTGTTCCTTGATTTTTTCTCCTGTTTAGTAATAAATAATTCATCTAGCCTCTATTTATATGTGTTTTTATGCTTTTAATTAATGTTTGTGCCAAGTAGAACCTTTGGGAAGACTTGGGGAAAGTCTTTGCGATCATGCTGTAAAAAATAGAAACTTTAGCGCTCACGAGAAATGCTGCCATTTTTATTTGGAGAGTTCTATTTAGTTAATTCTTTTTGAAGATGATTAATAGATAAATTCCTCAGGTCCAGCAATTTATTTGAGAATTTCTGAGTTCCATAAGTATACGTTTGATCCAGATTACTACAGATTGTTCTGTTTTTGACAGATTCTGTTTTTCGTGTGTTGTTTGCTTATTTTGATGAATCTATGAGTAGTATCGGAGCGTATGAACCATAGATATGTTGGAATACAGTAGGTTTAACAGCAATATAAATTAAGAATGAGTCCATTACAGTACCTTGAAGTGGTGATTTACTTTCTTATACTAACGGAGCTTACGAGTTTTCTACTTTAAGTTTTGTGTTGTGAAGTTTTCAAGTTTTGGGTAAGGATTCGATGGACTATGGAATAAGGAGTGGCAAGAGCCTAATCTTGGGGATGCCCGAGGCACCCCAAGGTAATATTCAAGGATAGCCAAGAGCCTAAGCTTGGGGATGCCCAGGAAGGCATCCCCTCTTTCGTCTTCGTTCATCGGTAACTTTACTTGGAGCTATATTTTTATTCGCCACATGATATGTGTTTTGCTTGGAGCGTCAATTTATTTTGTTAGGATTTTCTTTCTGTTATATAGAACAATGTTTTGCATCTTTTATTCCAATAAAAGTGGCATTGATAGCCTTTACTATGCCTATGTTACAAGTATACATGTTGCTGTTTGAAAACAGAAAGTTTACCGCTGTTGCAATAATTCCCTAGAAAATTCAGAATGTGACAAGATGTTGAAACCTTTTAAATATTAAGCTATGATAAATTTACTACAGTGGGAATTTTATTTCATAATTTTTGGAGCTAGGGAAGTATGGATATTGCTGCATTCTTTACAGACTGTCCTGTTTAGGCAGATTGCTGTTATGTTTGCATTGTTTGCATATGTTTGCTTCTTTAATGATTCTATTTGAGGATAGGACTATTAAATATGCAGAGGCATTTAGTATGCAATGTTGAATAATAATTTTAGTGATTTGCTACAGTAGAGTATGATAAGGTTTTTGCAATGGTTTATACTAACTTATCTCGCGAGTCCTTGTTGAGTTTTGTGTGGATGAAGCTTTTGAGATTTAGGGAGACTGTGATATGAGAGGAATTAAGGAGACACAAAAGCTCAAGCTTGGGGATGCCCAAGGCACCCCAAGATAATATCTCAAGAAGTCTCAAGCGTCTAAGCTTGGGGATGCCCCGGTTGGCATCCCACCTTTCTTCTTCAACAACTATCGGTTAGTATCGGTTGATCCTAAGTTTTTGCTTCTTCACATGATGTTTGCTATTCTTAGAATGTCATTTTATTTTGCTTTGCTTGCTGTTTGAATAAAATATCAAGATCTGAAATTATTAAATGTTAGAGAGTCTTCACATAGTTGCATAATTATTCAACTACTCATTGATCTTCACTTATATCCTTCGGAGTAGTTTGTCATTTGCTCTAGTGCTTCACTTATATCTTTTAGAGCACGGTGGTAGATTTGTTTTATAGAAATTATTGATCTCTCATGCTTCACTTAGATTATTTTGAGAGTCTTAAATAGCATGGTAATTTTCTTAAATAATCCTAATATGCTAGGTATACAAGAAGAATAGTAAAATTCTCTTATGAGTGTTTTGAATACTAAGAGAAGTTTGATGCTTGATGCTTATTTTGAGATATGGAGATGGTGATATTAGAGTCATGCTAGTTGAGTAGTTGTGAATTTGAGAAATACTTGCGTTGAAGTTTGTGATTCCCGTAGCATGCACGTATGGTGAACCGTTATGTGATGAAGTCGGAGCATGATTTATTTATTGATTGCCTTCCTTATGAGTGGCGGTCGGGGACGAGCGATGGTCTTTTCCTACCAATCTATCCCCCTAGGAGCATGTGCGTAGTACTTTGTTTCGATAACTAATAGATTTTTGCAATAAGTATGTGAGTTCTTTATGACTAATGTTGAGTCCATGGATTATACGCACTCTCACCCTTCCACCATTGCTAGCCTCTCTAGTACCGCGCAACTTTCGCCGGTACCATAAACCCACCATATACCTTCCTCAAAACAGCCACCATACCTACCTATTATGGCATTTCCATAGCCATTCCGAGATATATTGCGATGCAACTTTCCACCATTCCGTTTATTATGACACGCTTCATCATTGTCATATTGCTTTGCATGATCATGTAGTTGACATCGTATTTGTGGCAAAGCCACCGTTCATAATTCTTTCATACATGTCACTCATGCATCATTGCACATCCCGGTACACCGCCGGAGGCATTCATATAGAGTCATATCTTGTTCTAAGTATCCAGTTGTAATTCTTGAGTTGTAAGTAAATAAAGTGTGATGATCATCATTATTAGAGCATTGTCCTAGTGAGGAAAGGATGATGGAGACTATGATTCCTCCATAAGACGGGATGAGACTCGGGACGAAAAATAAAAAAAAGAGGCAAAAGAAGCCCAAATAAAAAAAAAGAGGCCATAAAAAAGAGAAGGCCCAAATAAAAAATGAGAGAAAAAGAGAGAAGGGGCAATGCTACTATCCTTTTACCACACTTGTGCTTCAAAGTAGCACCATGATCTTCATGATAGAGAGTCTCCTATGTTGTCACTTTCATATACTAGTGGGAATCTTTCATTATAGAACTTGGCTTGTGTATTCCAATGATGGGCTTCCTCAAAATGCCCTAGGTCTTCATGAGCAAGCGAGTTGGATGCACACCCACGAGTTTCTTTTGTTGAGCTTTCATACACTTATAGCTCTAGTGCATTCGTTGCATGGGAATCCCTACTCACTCACATTGATATTTATTGATGGGCATATCCATAGCCCGTTGATACGCCTAGTTGATGTGAGACTATATTCTCCTTTTTGTCTTCTCCACAACCACCATTCTATTCCACCTATAGTGCTATGTCCATGGCTCATGCTCATATATTGCGTGAAGATTGAAAAAGTTTGAGAACATCAAAAGTATGAAACAATTGCTTGGCTTGTCATCGGGGTTGTGCATGATTTAAATATTTTGTGTGGTGAAGATGGAGCATAGCCAGACTATATGATTTTGTAGGGATAACTTTCTCTGGCCATGTTATTTTGAGAAGACATAATTGCTTAGTTAGTATGCTTAAAGTATTATCATTTTTATGTCAATATGAACTTTTGTCTTGAATCTTTCGGATCTGAATATTCATACCACAATTAAGAAGAATCACATTGAAATTATGCCAAGTAGCACTCCGCATCAAAAATTCTGTTTTTATCATTTACCTACTCGAGGACGAGCAGGAATTAAGCTTGGGGATGCTGATATGTCTCCAACGTATCTATAATTTTTGATTGCTCCATGCTATATTATCTAGTGTTTTGAATGTTTATGGGCTTTATTATACACTTTTATATCATTTTTGGGACTAACCTATTAACCCAGAGCCCAGTACCAGTTTCTGTTTTTACCCTGTTTTAGGGTTTCGAAGAAAAGGAAAATCAAACGGAGTCCAATTGGCCTGAAACTTCACGGAACTCATTTTTGGAAGGAAAGAAGCCCAGAAGACTTGGAGTGCACGTCGGGGGACCTGCGAGGAGGCCACGAGGCAGGGGGCGCGCCCACCCCCTGGGCGCGCCCTCCACCCTCGTGAGCCCCTCGTGGCCCCCCTGACATACTTCTTCCGCCTACATATCTCCATATACCCTAAAAACATCCGGGAGCACAATAGATCGGGAGTTCCGCCGCCAGAAGCCTCCGTAGCAACCGAAAGCCAATCTAGACCCGTTCCGGCACCCTGCCGGAGGGGGAAATCCCTCTCCGGTGGCCATCTTCATCATCCCGGTGCTCTCCATGACGAGGAGGGAGTAGTTCTCCCTCGGGGCTGAGGGTATGTACCAGTAGCTATGTGTTTGATCTCTCTCTCTCTCTCTCTCGTGTTCTTGAGATGATACGATCTTGATGTATCGCGAGCTTTGCTATTATATTTGGATCCTATGATGTTTCTTCCCCCCTCTTCTCTCTTGTAATGAATCGAGTTTCCCCTTTGAAGTAATCTTATCGGATTGAGTCTTTAAAGATTTGAGAACACTTGATCTATGTCTTGCCGTGGATATCTGTGGTGACAATGGGATACCGCGTGCCACTTGATGTATGTTAAGGTGACCAACTTGCGGGTTCATGAACCTATGCATAGGGGTTGGCACACGTTTTCGTCGTGATTCTCCGGTAGATCTTTGGGGCACTCTTTGATGTCCTTTGTGTTGGTTGAATAGATGAATCTGAGATTATGTGATGCATATCATATAATCATACCCATGGATACTTGAGGTGACATTGGAGTATCTAGGTGACATTAGGGTTTTGGTTGATTTGTGTCTTAAGGTGTTATTCTAGTACGAACTCTAGGGCTGTTTGTGACACTTATAAGAATAGCCAAACGGATTGATTGGAAAGAATAACTTTGAGGTGGTTTCGTACCCTACCATAATCTCTTCGCTTGTTCTCCGCTATTAGTGACTTTGGAGTGACTCTTTGTTGCGTGTTGAGAGATAGTTATATGATCCAATTATGTTATTATCGTTGAGCGAACTTACACTAGCGAAAGTATGAACCCTAGGCCTTGTTTCAACGCATTGCAATACCGTTTACACTCACTTTTATCACTTGCTACCTTGCTGTTTTTATTATTTCAGATTACAAATACCTTTATCTACTATCCATATACCACTTGTTTCACCATCTCTTCGCCAAACTAGTGCACCTATACAATTTACCATTGTATTGGGTGTGTTGGGGACACAAGAGACTCTTTGTTATTTGGTTGCAGGGTTGCTTGAGAGAGACCATCTTCATCCTACGCCTCCTACGGATTGATAAACCTTAGGTCATCCACTTGAGGGAAATTTGCTACTGTCCTACAAACCTCTGCACTTGGAGGCCCAACAACGTCTACAAGAAGAAGGTTGTGTAGTAGACATCATCACACGCTCTTCCTCTCCCTCCTCCATTTTCCTTCTGCCCTTCACCCTTTCTTCTGCCATTGTTCGATCGTCTTCTCCATGGAGGGAACAGTCCAGAAACGACCCCGTTATTCTTGGCCCGATCTGAAAGATGACGTGGTGGAGGAACTCATTGATCGGTGCGACGTCATCACCTCGGCTAGCATGGCAGGTTCGTTCAAGCCCATTCTCGACTCAACTAATAACATCATTACAAAGAACCCAAGAGACAAGGAGCAGTTTGATCTCCCCTATCTTCTTCGCCGTGACCCTGATGACTGGCGCCGACACGACGGAGGCCTCGCCCTGTGCCAGTTGATGCCGCTTGATAATGATACGTATGACGTTAAGATGCCATGGCTTGAGGGCAAGGCTTGGGCGGGCGCAAATGGAGATTGGGTTGTTTACATTGGGTCCAACTATGAGTGGGAACTTGTGAATGTGTACACTCGTCACCGGGTTCCACTTCCAAATATCTCATTACACTTCCCAGAGGTTGAGCATACCGGTAATGTACGCACGTTCAAATACGATCATGGTGATTGTCTTCTATGGAAGATAGCAATTTGTCAAGTTCCCAACCGCTCTTGGAATTACAACAACTATCAAGTTGTTGCTATATTCGACAAGCTTGTTGCCGTCCTTCATGGTTCGACTCGATGGATATTGCTCAAAAATCAGTTTCTGTACACGGATGAGTACTGTGATGCAATTCAATACGAGGGCCTTGTGTTTGCTGCCACCACTCGTGGCACTATTTTTGCATGGCATCCTAGTAGTTTCGGCACGTTTGTCTTCCACCGTAATTATAATTGTTTCATCCACACGCATGCGGGTTAGAAAGTTTCCCTTTACTAATTAAACTTCTTCTTGTGTTTCCAAGGTCCTGTGAACATCCCACCACCTATACTTGAAAAAATTTATAACCAAGGGGGAGATGCCGATGGTGATGATCACGAGCAGCGCCCATATACTCTGTGGTGCCTGGCAACTAATTCCGATGGATCACCTCTTCTTGTGTGTATACAACCCACTGATGATGTTACTACTAAGGAAGCAGGTGTCTCCCATGGTCGCACTCTCCGGACCTATTCCAACACCCATTGCATGGTATTCGGGATGGATACTAGTGTGCTAGCGCCAACTCCTTCTCCCTGGCACAGAATTGATAGTCTTGGAGAAAACTCGCTCTTCCTTGGACAAAACTATCCGATGATGGTGAAAGGCGATCCAACTGCTGTTGACACATTTATGAGAAGCAACTGTGTCTATACCTCAGACATTTGGGTGGTTCCCTACCCTGGTACTGATATAGTAGGCCGCTTCAGCCTGGATGATCGGTCCTGCGTTGGTCTCCAGATCGACAACGGATGGCCCGTCCCAGAGAATCACTTGTGGTTCAAAGCAAGCGTTTCCAACGCCGCGGAATGGTTGAGTTGAAGTTCATTTCATGGCTTGTTATTTGTTGTGTGGTGAAAACTTTAGTATTTATAATGTATCCTCGTTGTCGATGTGGGTTGCTGACCTGTTGTATGTAATAAAATGATATGCCTGTGATAAACTTACTAAATTTACGAATGGCTTTCAAGTCGCTTCTCTAAATTTGTACTAGCCTCACATGCCTCGCGCATCGGGCGGGTGTTTTTACTGTAGCCATATGTTAATGTGTTCGTTGTACGTAACCAGCACCTCGAATCCTTGATACTAGTATACTATATACTAGTAGGAGTAAGTAGTAGGAGTAGTAGGGTGGCATGGGCCAGAACAAGCATTCACGTCCAAGAGTACGGCACACGCCACCACCACGACATCCATCTGACACCATATTATTTCTTGGAGTCCGTGCTAGAGCAATCTCTTCAACCTTGCCATTTCTCCAACTTCAGCCATCATGCGGCGGGCGAGGTGGGGGTTTGCCGATAGTCGGTTTCCTTAACTGCGGTCCCACTTGTAAGGCCAACTCCAACGCACGACCCCAAATGCACCTCCATTTTGCACGAAGTCCAACAATAATTTTGACTAGAAAAGCAAGACCAAAGAAAACAAGAACCACAAGAATACATTTTACTACTCCTGTAAGTTGGATTAGTGCCTTCTCGATGATTCATTGTTGATCTGCGGAGGCTCGATCTTGCGTCTGTGCTGGCTAAAAGTGATAGAACATCTACTAAATTGCGCTCTATCAATATATGGATGTACTCTTCTTCCCAATACAAAAACTTGCATCCATTCTACTCCCTCCATTGCACAATACATGCCTTCTATTTGTCAAAATATATATGTATCTAGACATGTCTTAGTATATAGCTACATCCATTTTTGGACAAATGGAAGTCAAGTATTTTGGAACGGAGGGAGTACACAATAATTTTTTTTAAGTTAGCACAACTAGTCTAATCCGAGAGCAGAACCGAAGATTTGGTTGGGTTCTTCCTCCTTTTGCCGACGTGGGATATCCAGCATCCAGGTCGTGTCATGAAAGAAAATAGAGTGGTAGTTGAAGCCACGTGATGTGCATCTTGGGTTAAACTGTAAATAGAATCTTACTACTCTTGAGTAACTCCAAAAGCGGCCACCGAAGATCTTTATTGGATTTCTTTTTCATCACCAGCACGTCGAGGTGAAAGATGTGCAGGTTCAATGGGTCCTCTTGCGTTTTCACTGACATGTGGGGCCGCATGTGAGCAAATAGACGATGGGCTCCGCGCGTCCGCTGGCTGGCTGAGAAGAGAGATAGAGGAGGGCAGAGCACGGACTACAGGAAATTTGCTCTACGTACCTCGATATAGGCTCGATATAGTGGGGTGGCATGGGCCATAACTAGCATTCACGTCTAGCAGTACGGCACACGCCACCCACATGAGTCCCATCCGACACCAATTTTCTTGGAGTCTGTGCTACAGCCATCTCTTCTCCCTCCTGTTTTCTCAGCCATCGCGCGGTGGGCGGGGTGGGGGTTTGCCGATAGTCGGTTTGCTTAACTGCGGTCCCACTTGTAAGTGAAAATGCAACACCGCACGCATTCCTGCTTGAGCGGCGTGCCAGACCAACCGTGTGGGGCTGCGACGTGAACACGGCAGGCTTTTCCTTTTGAACTCGTAACTTGTAAAATTTGGTTCTGCTCCATGGCACGACCGATAGATAGAAAATAATGATTTTGCCTAGAGTAATGAGAAGTTTGGTTCTGGCGCCATTCATGCATGGAGTACGTATGAAAATTATTAATTTGATGAGAAAGGTAAGATAATTACTGTAGTATCATATACTACTACATGGATTTGACGGAAAGATAAAAATACATACGGATCCATCAACGTTCAACGACATCCTCACGCCCTAGTGCACCGGGTCACCAACCGACGTGTGAGGAGCAGCAGCGTTGGCGGCGAGCTCAACGTGCTTCTGAACAGTGCCGTCCAAGGTTACCCTGCGCTCCAAGAAGGCAAGCGTCCTATCGTCCTCCTCTTGCATGTAGTAGTCCTTGTGGACGATTTGCACGTAGACGTGGGTGATTATGTCGATGGTGTCTTGGTGCGCCAGGCGCTGCGCGGTGAGCGCGACCTTGAGGTGGACATTCTCTGGCACGACGGCGGGCAGTCGCAGGGCCACCAGTGCGTCAAAGAGGTTGTTACCATAGTGGCCGTTGAGGGTGGCGGGAATCGCAGAGCCTGGGCGCGTCAGCTGGAGGCTTACGTCAAAGTCGTCCGCAAGCATCTTGACAACGGTGAACTTGTCGAGGAAACCCACAAGGACCTCGTCGAACAAGGAGACGAAGCTGTCGTCCAAGCATACCCTCGCCCTGGCGGCCTCAAGAAATACTACCTGGAGACGTTCCTCGGTGCCGGGCCGCAGGCCGGCGTCGTGGACCATCTGGCACAGCCGGCTGATCCTCGCGCTCATCGCCTCCATGGGTCTAGCGTAGCTTCTAGTCAACTGATCTTGCGATTCGAGTGATCACTCAGCCCTTGGTTAGCATGCGTAGGTGTGTAGGATTTGGTACTACTCCTCGGCCCTCTACTGCACCTGCCTTTGGCTATATGATCTGTTGGGGAACGTAGTAATTTCAAAAAAATTCCTACGCACACGCAAGATCATGGTGATGCATAGCAACGAGAGGGGAGAGTGTGATCTACGTACCCTTGTATACCGACAGCGGAAGCGTTAGCACAACGTGGTTGATGTAGTCGTACGTCTTCACGGCCCGACCGATCAAGCACCGAAACTACGGCACCTCCGGGTTCTAGCACACGTTCAGCTCGATGACGATCCCCGGACTCCGATCCAGCAAAGTGTCGGGGAAAAGTTCTGTCAGCACGACGGCGCTGTGACGATCTTGATGTACTACTGTCGCGGGGCTTCGCCTAAGCACCGCTACAATATTATCGAGGATTATGGTGGAAGGGGGCACCGCACACGGCTAAGAATATGATCACGTGGATCAACTTGTGTGTCTAGGGGTGCCCCCTGCCCCCGTATATAAAGGAGCAGGGGAGGTGCGGCCAGCCAGGAGGAGGGCGCGCCAGGAGGAGTCCTACTCCCATCGGGAGTAGGATTCCCCCCCTTTATTAGTTGGAATAGGATTCGGGACGGGGAAAGAGGAGAGAGAGAAGGAAGGGGGCGCCGCCCCTCTCCTTGTCCTATTCGGACTAGGGGGGAGGGGCGCGCGGCCCAGCCCTGGCCACCTCTCCTCTCTTCCACTAAAGCCCACTAAGGCCCATATACCTCCCGGGGGGTTCCAGTAACCTCCCGGTACTCCGGTAAAATCCCGATTTCACCCGGAACACTTCCGATATCCAAATATAGGCTTCCAATATATCAATCTTTATGTCTCGACCATTTCGAGACTCCTCGTCATGTCTGTGATCACATCCGAGACTCCGAACAAACTTCGGTACATCAAAATGCATAAACTCATAATATAACTGTCATCAAATCCTTAAGCGTGCGGACCCTACGGGTTCGAGAACAATGTAAACATGACCGAGACACGTCTCCGGTCAATAACCAATAGCGGAACCTGGATGCTCATATTGGCTCCCACATATTCTACGAAGATCTTTATCGGTCAGACCGCATAACAACATACGTTGTTCCCTTTATCATCGGTATGTTACTTGCCCAAGATTCGATCATCGGTATCTCAATACCTAGTTCAATCTCGTTACCGGCAAGTCTCTTTACTCGTTTCGTAATACATCATCTTGCAACTAACTCATTAGTTGTAATGCTTGCAAGGCTTATGTGATGTGCATTACCGAGAGGGCCCAGAGATACCTCTCCGACAATCGGAGTGACAAATCCTAATCTCGAAATACGCCAACCCAACATGTACCTTTGGAGACACCTGTAGAGCTCCTTTATAATCACCCAGTTACGTTGTGACGTTTGGTGGCACACAAAGTGTTCCTCCGGCAAACGGGAGTTGCATAATCTCATAGTCATAGGAACATGTATAAGTCATGAAGAAAGCAATAGCAACATACTAAACGATCAGGTGCTAAGCTAATGGAATGGGTCATGTCAATCACATCATTCTCCTAATGATGTGATCCCATTAATCAAATGACAACACATGTCTATGGTTAGGAAACATAACCATCTTCGATTAACGAGCTAGTCAAGTAGAGGCATACTAGTGACGTTTGGTTTGTCTATGTATTCACACAAGTATTATGTTTCCGGATAATACAATTCTAGCATGAATAATAAACATTTATCATGATATAAGGGAATAAATAATAACTTTATTATTGCCTCTAGGGCAAATTTCCTTCAGTCTCCCACTTGCACTAGAGTCAATAATCTAGTTCACATTGCCATGTGATTTAGCACCAATAGTTCACATCATTATGTGACCAACACTCAAAGGGTTTACTAGAGTCAATAATCTAGTTCACATCGCTATGTTATTAACACCCAAAGAGTACTAAGGTGTGATCATGTTTTGCCTGTGAGAGAAGTTTAGTCAACGGGTCTGCTATATTCAAATCCGTATGTATTTTGCAAATTTCTATGTCAACAATGCTCTGCATGGAGCTACTATAGCTAATTGCTCCCACTTTCAATATGTATCCAGATTGAGACTTAGAGTCATCTAGATCAGTGTCAAAATTTGCATCGACGTAACCCTTTATGAGGAACCTTTTTGTCATGTCCATAATCGATAAATATATCCTTATTCCACTAAGGATAATTTTGACCGTTGTCCAGTGATCTACTCCTAGATCACTATTGTACTCCCTTGCCAAAATCAGTGTAGGGTATACAATAGATCTGGTACACAGCATGGCATACTTTATAGAACCTATGGCTGAGGCATAGGGAATGATTTTCATTCTCTTTCTATCTTCTGCCGTGGTCGGGCTTTGAGTCTTACTCAATTTCACACCTTGTAACACAGCCAAGAACTCTTTTCTTTGACTGTTCCATTTTGAACTACTTCAAAATCTTGTCAAGGTATGTACTCATTGAAAAAACTTATCAAGCGTCTTGATCTATCTCTATAGATCTTGATGCTCAATATGTAAGCAGCTTCAGCGAGGCCTTTCTTTGAAAAAATCCTTTCAAACACTCCTTTATGCTTTGCAGAATAATTCTACATTATTCCCGATCAACAATATGTCATACACATATACTTATCAGAAATGCTGTAGTACCCCCACTCACTTTCTTGTAAATACAGGCTTCACCGCAAGTCTATATAAAACTATATGCTTTGATCAACTTATCAAAGCGTATATTCCAACTCCGAGATGCTTGCACCAGTCCATAGATGGATCGCTGGAGCTTGCATTTTTTGTTTAGCACCTTTAGGATTGACAAAACCTTCTGGTTGCATCATATACAACTCTTCTTTAAATCCATTAAGGAATGTAGTTTTATTTATCCATTTGCCATATTTCATAAAAATGCGGCAATTGCTAACATGATTTGGACAGACTTAAACATCGCTACGAGTGAGAAAATTTCATCGTAGTCAACACCTTGAACTTTGTCAAAAACCTTTTTCGACAAGTCTAGCTTTGTAGATAGTAACACTACTATCAGCATCCGTCTTCCTCTTGAAGATCCATTTATTTTCTATGGCTTGCCGATCATCGGGCAAATCCATCAAAGTCCATACTTTGTTCTCATACATGGATCATATCTCAGATTTCATGGCCTCTAACCATTTCGCGGAATCTGGGCTCATCATCGCTTCCTCATAGTTCACAAGTTCGTCTTGGTCTAGTAACATGACTTCCAGAACAGGATTACCGTACCACTCTGGTGCGGATCTCACTCTGGTTTACCTACGAGATTCGGTAGTAACTTGATCTGAAGTTACATGATCATCATCATTAGCTTCCTTACTAATTGGTGTAGTAGTCACAAGAACAAATTTCTGTGATGAACTACTTTCCAATAAGGGAGCAGGTACAGTTACCTCATCAAGTTCTACTTTCCTCCCACTCACTTCTTTCGAGAGAAATTCCTTCTCTAGAAAGGATCCATTCAAAGCAACGAATATCTTGCCTTCGGATCTGTGATAGAAGGTGTACCCAACATTTTCTTTTTGGGTATCCTATGAAGACACACTTCTCTGATTTGGGTTTGAGCTTATCAGGTTGAAACTTTTTCACATAAGCATTGCAACCTCAAACTTTAAGAAACGACAGCTTAGGTTTCTTGCCAAACCATAGTTCATACGGTGTCGTTTCAACGGATTTAGGTGGTGCCCTATTTAACGTGAATGCAGCTGTCTCTAATGCATAATCCCAAAACGATAGTGGTAGATTGGTAAGAGACATCATAGTTCGCACCATATCTAATAAAGTACGGTTATGACGTTCGGACACACCATTATGCTGTGGTGTTCCAGGTGGCGTGAGTAGTGAAACTATTTCACATTGTTTTTAACTAAAGGCCAAACTCGTAACTCAAATATTTTACTTCTGCGATCATATTGTAGAGACTTTTTATTTTTGTTACGATGATTCTCCACTTCACTCTGAAATTCTTTGAACTTTTCAAATGTTTCAGACTCGTGTTTCATCAAGTAGATATACCCATATCTGCTCAAATCATCTGTGAAGGTCAGAAAATAACGATACCCGCCGTGAGCCTCAACACTCATCGGATCACATACATCAGTATGTATTATTTCCAATAAGTCAGTTGCTCGCTCCATTGTTCCGGAGAACGGAGTCTTAGTCATCTTGCCCATAAGGCATGGTTCGCAAGCATCAAGTGAGTCATAATCAAGTGATTCCAAAATCCCATCAGCATGGAGTTTCTTCATGCGCTTTACACCAATATGACCTAAACGGCAGTGCCACAAATAAGTTGCATTATCATTATTAACTTTGCATCTTTTGTCTTCAATCTTATGAATATGTGTATCACTATGATCGAGATCCAATGAACCATTTTCATTGGGTGTGTAACCATATAAGGTTTTATTCATGTAAACAGAACAACAATTATTCTCTAACTTAAATGAATAACCATATTGCAATAAACATGATCAAATCATATTCATCCTCAATGCAAACACCAAATAACACTTATTTAGGTTCAACACTAATCCCGAAAGTATAGGGAGTGTGCGATGATGATCATATCAATCTTGGAACTACTTCCAACACACATCGTCACTTCACCCTTAACTAGTTTCTGTTCATTCTGCAACTCCTGTTTCGAGTTACTACTCTTAGCAACTGAACCAGTATCAAATACCGAGGGGTTGCTACGAACACTAGTAAAATACACATTAATAATCTGTATATCAAATATACCTTTGTTCACTTTGCCATCCTTCTTATCCGCCAAATACTTGGGGCAGTTCCGCTTCCAGTGACTAGTCCCTTTGCAGTAGAAGCACTTAGTCTCAGGCTTAGGACCAGACTTGGGCTTCTTCACTTGAGCAGCAACTTGCTTGCTGTTCTTCTTGAAGTTACCCTTCTTCCCTTTGCCCTTTTATTGAAACTAGTGGTCTTGTCTACCATCAACACTTGATGCTCTTTCTTGATTTCTACCTTCATCGATTTCATCATCATGAAAAGCTCGGGAGTCGTTTTCGTCATCCCTTGCATACTATAGTTCATCACAAAGTTCTACTAACTTGGTGATGGTGACTAGAGAATTCTGTCAATCACTATCTTATCTGGAAGATTAACTCCCACTTGATTCAACCGATTGTAGTACCCAGACAATCTGAGCACATGCTCACTAGTTGAGCGATTCTCCTCCATCTTTTGGCTATAGAACTTGTTGGAGACTTCATATCTCTCAACTCGGGTGTTTGCTTGAAATATTAACTTCAACTCCTGGAACATCTCATATGGTCCATGACGTTCAAAACGTCTTTTGAAGTCCCGATTCTAAGCCATTAAGCATGGTGCACTAAACTATTAAGTAGTCATCATATTGAGCTAGCCAAACGTTCATAACGTATGCATCTGCTCCTGCAATAGGTCTGTCACCTAGCGGTGCATCAAGGACATAATTCTTCTGTGCAGCAATGAGGATAAACCTCAAATCACGGATCCAATCCGCATCATTGCTACTAACATCTTTCAACACAATTTTCTCTAGGAACATATCAAAATAAACACAGGGAAGCAACAACGCGAGCTATTGATCTACAACATGATTTGAAAAATACTACTAGGACTAAGTTCATGATAAATTTAAGTTCAATTAATCCTATTACTTAAGAACTCCCACTTAGATAGACATCCCTCTAATCCTCTAAGTGATCACGTGATCCAAATCAACTAAACCATGTCCGATCATCACGTGAGATGGAGTAGTTTCATTGGTGAACATCACTATGTTGATCATATCTACTATATGATTCACGCTCGACCTTTTGGTCTCCGTGTTCCGAGGCCATATCTGTATATGCTTGGCTCGTCAAGTATAACCTGAGTATTCCGCGTGTGCAACTGTTTTGCACCCGTTGTATTTGAACGTAGAGCCTATCACACCCGATCATCATGTGGTGTCTCAGCACGAAGAACTTTCGCAACGGTGCATACTCAGGGAGAACACTTCTTGATAATTAGTGAGAGATCATCTTAAAAATGCTACCGTCAATCAAAGCAAGATAAGATGCATAAAAGATAAACATCACATGCAATCAATATAAGTGATATGGTATGGCCATCATCATCTTGTGCTTGTGATCTCCATCTTCGAAGCACCGTCGTGATCACCATCGTCACCGGCGCGACACCTTGATCACCTATCGTAGCATCGTTAACGTCTCGCCAATTTTATGCTTCCACGACTATCGCTGCCGTTTAGTGATAAAGTAAAGCATTACAGCGCAATTGCATTGCATACAATAAAGCAACAACCATATGGCTCCTGCCAGTTGCCGATAACTTGGTTACAAAACATGATCATCTCATACAATAAAATTCAGCATCATGTCTTGACCATATCACATCACAACATGCCCTGCAAAAACAAGTTAGACGTCCTCTACTTTGTTGTTGCAAGTTTTACGTGGCTGCTACGGGCTTAAGCAAGAACCAATCTTACCTACACATCAAAACCACAACGATAGTTTGTCAATTTGGTGCTGTTTTAACCTTCGCAAGGACGGGGCGTAGTCACACTCGGTTCAACTAAAGTTGGCGAAACTGTCACCCGCTAGCCACCTTTGTGCAAAGCACGTCGGGAGAACCGGTCTCGCGTAATCGTACGCGTAATGTCGGTCCGGGCCGCTTCGTCCAACAATACCGCCGAACCAAAGTATGACATGCTGGTAAGCAGTATGACTTATATCGCCCACAACTCACTTGTGTTCTGCTCGTGCATATAACATCAACACATAAAACCTAGGCTCGGATGCCACTGTTGGGGAACGTAGTAATTTCAAAAAATTTCCTATGCACACGCAAGATCATGGTGATGCATAGCAACGAGAGGGGAGAGTGTGATCTGCGTACCCTTGTAGACCGACAGCGGAAGCGTTAGCACAACGTGGTTGATGTAGTCGTACATCTTCACGACCCAACCGATGAAGCACCGAAACTACGGCACCTTCGAGTTCTAGCACACGTTCAGCTCGATGACGATCCTCGGACTCCGATCCAGCAAAGTGTCGGGGAAGAGTTCTGTCAGCATGACGGCATGATGACGATCTTGATGTACTACTGTCGCAGGGCTTCGCCTAAGCACCGCTACAATATTATCGAGGATTATGGTGGAAGGGGGCACCGCACACGGCTAAGAATATGATCGCGTGGATAAACTTGTGTGTCTAGGGGTGTCCCCTGCCCCCGTATATAAAGGAGCAGGGGAGGTGCGGCCGGCCAGGAGGAGGGCGCGCCAGGAGGAGTCCTACTCCCACCGGGAGTAGGATCCCCCCCCTTTCCTAGTTGGAATAGGATTCGGGAGGGGGAAAGAGGAGAGAGAGAAGGAAGGGGGGCGCCGCCCCTCTCCTTGTCCTATTCGGACTAGGGGGGAGGGGCGCGCGGCCCAGCCCTGGCCACCTCTCCTCTCTTCCACTAAAGCCCACTAAGGCCCATATACCTCCCGGGGGGTTCCGGTAACCTCCCGGTACTCCGGTAAAATCCTGATTTAACCCAGAACACTTCCGATATCCAAATATAGGCTTCCAATATATCAATCTTTATGTCTCGACCATTTCGAGACTCCTAGTCATGTCCGTGATCACATCCGGGACTCTGAACAAACTTCGGTACATCAAAATGCATAAACTCATAATATAACTGTCATCAAAACCTTAAGCGTGCGGACCCTACGGGTTCGAGAACAATGTAGACATGACCGAGACACGTCTCCGGTCAATAACCAATAGCGGAACCTGGATGCTCATATTGGCTCCCACATATTCTACGAAGATCTTTATCGATCAGACCGCATAACAACATACGTTGTTCCCTTTATCATCGGTATGTTACTTGCCCGAGATTCGATCGTCGGTATCTCAATACCTAGTTCAATCTCGTTACCGGCAAGTCTCTTTACTCGTTTTGTAATACATCATCTTGCAACTAACTCATTAGTTGTAATGCTTGCAAGGCTTATGTGATGTGCATTACCGAGAGGGCCCAGAGATACCTCTCCGACAATCAGAGTGACAAATCCTAATCTCGAAATACGCCAACCCAACATGTACCTTTGGAGACACCTGTAGAGCTTCTTTATAATCACCCAGTTATGTTGCGACGTTTGGTAGCACACAAAGTGTTCCTCTGGCAAACGGGAGTTGCATAATCTCATAGTCATAGGAACATGTATAAGTCATGAAGAAAGCAATAGCAACATACTAAATGATCGGGTGCTAAGCTAATGGAAAGGGTCATGTCAATCACATCATTCTCCTAATGATGTGATCCCATTAATCAAATGACAACACATGTCTATGGTTAGGAAACATAACCATCTTCGATTAACGAGCTAGTCAAGTAGAGGCATACTAGTGACGTTTGGTTTGTCTATGTATTCACACAAGTATTATGTTTCCGGATAATACAATTCTAGCATGAATAATAAACATTTATCATGATATTAGGAAATAAATAATAACTTTATTATTGCCTCTAGGGCATATTTCCTTCATGATAGGTGGGCCAGCCACCCCCTGGGGCCACATGTCATTCACCCAAAGGCAGTTGCCGTAAGTCAATGAAGCTGCGTCCCCCTCCGTGCCGGTGCAGTATAGTCATCTCACCGGACCTCTAGTTGGGGCCAAACGAGAGAAGTTTGATGTTTACTGGTTTATTGGTCCCCTTTGCATTTTGCGCCAAGTTTTGACCTTTGATTTAACTAATAAAATGTTAATGCATGTAAACAAAAATGTTGTGCAAGTCACCTTATGAAAACCAAATAATCCCAAAATACTTAGGCATGGTGCATTAACTCCCTCCTTGTTTCTTATTTCGTGACATATCAACCAATGAGAGATCTGGGCCGTGCATGCTTTCAATGACTTGAGACTACCAAACATGACATGCAGTGTTTAGTTCATTGCATGTAATCCTATTAGTACTCTAGTTAGGAGTAGCAAAAAAACATTAAGTTCTCTCACCGATAGGAATAAAACACCATGTATTTATTTACAGAGGGAGTAGTACATTTCTGGTGACATGCATTACTAGATATTGCTAGTCAAATAATAAAATCCAGATGGACGTGGTAGTACTCCTAAATCCAGATGGTGGTGCTACTAGTACTAGTAGTAGTACTACCAATGTAGTAGTAGGAGTACTAGCACTGTACTACCCGTTGGTCAAATTATTATGTGTTGCTCCTCACAGTGAAGTGACAAGACCCTGCGCCGGAGATGACACCTAAGTATAGGCGCCGTGTTCGGCATAACATAGTCAGCCTCACCATCTGCAGTCACTATCATCATGGCTGTAGAGCTAGCCTGCTTACAACTAGCCCTGTTCGACATAATTTCCCGTGCGTAGATGCCCATGCATTGCACGGAACACCAAGATTGGGGGTGGACGGCTCCGGCAGCGGCCATCGCGCCAGATTTTTTCCACGGCCTTCTACTCCTAGATGTGGTGGGGAGGAGATGAGGCTGATTGTGAGAGATAAGGAGTTATTTGTAAATAGGGAACAAGTGCGGGCATCTTTTTGCAAAAATGGAGAAGCTTGGTCTGTATGCGTCAGATCTAGATCTGACGGCTATTGGTGAAAGATGGGAGGCACAACATCATCACCAACTCAGGGCCTATTTGATTCGCAGGATTTTGAAAACTCGGGAATAGGACACGGTAGTATTACAAGTTTCAAACTGATATTACAAATGTTAGGGGTAATGCTGCACCTACGAAGAGGGAATTACTAGGAAGTTTACGTAAGAACTTCCGTTACTTTAGGGGGATGCAGCATTATCGTACAAACTAAAATCCACCGCCCTGACAAGTCACTAATGGGAAAATAAGTTTTCGAGTCTATGGCCACTTGATGTTTCAAAAACAAATTCAGCTTCTGCGGAGAAATGAGCTCCACCGTGTACCCGCACGGGTGTGGCTGGGAACAAAGCGTGAGTACATGCACGGTGCACCTATTCTCTTCTTATATATGTACACCACCTACGTGGGGTTGTGTGAGAGAGATACAAACCTAGAGAGATATAGTGTGTGGGTTCTTGAGAGTTTTTTTTGTGGGGGGTGGTCAATCAAAAAATTTAACATATGCAATGTGTGTGAAATAGAGTCCTGGATATAACATGTATATAGAGGGGGCGATCCACGAGAAGAGAGTGGAGGTATCATCGGGCTTGAGGTGTCCATAGAATCGAAGAGAGGGATGATGTGTGTGTGTGTGCGCGCGATCGATAAAGAGTGCCATCGAATTTGTGTGTGCCCACGTCAAAGATATAGAGTGGCTGGCCTACTGGAACGTGAGATGGGACATGTGCAGTTTGTCTCTGTGGCATGGATACCTACCTGCAGCGCTCGACTATCAGTGTGTGGTGGGGGAAGAGGGAGGCCCAATTAACTATAGAGGTACAATGGCTGGTATATGTGTGGAGGAGGAGAGAGGCCTACCTCATGCATTAAGGAGATCGATCTGCCTCATGTATTAAGGGAGATCGATCGGTATCCATGCATATGTGCAGGAGATGAATAAGGTTGGGAGAGAGACAGAGCTAGAGTGTTGGAGGGGGTGGTAGTGGAGTTGCTTCTAACAAATGGTGGGATAGGCTTGCTAGACAAACGGAGGGCACGCCCGCAATATCAATAAGAGAGGAGATGGTTGCTTGTTGTTTGTGCACATGCGTGTGAGAGACGGGTCAGGAGGCATGCACGAATGATGAGGGGGGACGATGTGGCTGTGGTAAGCAGACGTAACTACATAGGAAGATCAATCGCCCTTTGTAAGAGAAAGGAGAGACATAACTTGTGAGGTACGTCGATCGATGGGGGGGTAGTTAAAGTCGATCTAGGTATATGTTGGAAGATCGATCAGTATACGTGCATGTGTATGTTAGAAGCCAATGAGGCACGAGGAGAAGGATAGGGAGAGAGGGATGCATGTAGGAGGTGGTACGAGAGGCATACTATATCGAGGGGGAGGAGTGTGCGAGTACGACAATGATGAAAAGAGTGGTGGGAGTGAGGCATTGACGGTGACAAGAGAAGAGGGGAAGCTTGTGTTTGTGCTAGGCACACCTGGCTAGAGAGGCATATCGATCGATGCGTGTCGTAAAGAAGGAGCTGGGGGGCCTACACACACCGTGGGTGAATGAACTAAAGTGAAAAGACGAATTTGCGAGATGGAGCTAGAGAATGCTGAGGGAGGGTGAGAGGGATGCGGGCGTGTGCATGCACAAGAGAAAGTTAGCGCTAGCTACAAAGATAAGAGGGTTGTGTGGGTGTAAAAGACGAATAGAGATCATATATACTTCATTATAAAAAGCGAATTCAGATATTTGAAGAATTTATCATATTGTTTCAAACCGACGGATGTGTGAATATATATAACAGTGATACACATGGTGTGGTTATGAACATGGTATACTACATTTAATATATTTTATATCTACTCTTATAAAAAAACGGAGTTATTGATGATGGTGTGCCTGCCATCCTGCATTATAGGCCGTCTGATTTATATCTGGCGGATAGCAAGGAAACTATGATGGTTGAAGTTGGCAACAATCATGATTGTAGATTCTTATTGAAATAGAGAAACGAATTCAAATTTAGTTCGAATTGCAGCGGTAGTATAGACATTTGGAATGCACTAAAATGTTGGTATGAGTAGGTTACATGCATTATACAGCAAGCAAAAAAATTTAATCGGACATAACATGGATTCATACTCCCTCCTTCCATCTATATAGGGCGTAATGAGATTTTTAAGACCGCCTTTGACTATTGACAAGATTAATAGTACATGACATGCACAATGTGAAAATTATATCATTGAAAGAACCTTTCCCGGACGAATTTAACGGTGTGCTTTGTGTAAGTTGCATGTCATATATCATTGCTCTAATATTTGGTCAAAGTTAGCATGGAAAAACGCATTAGGCCCGATATATATGGAAGGAGGGAGTAGCTTTGAATAGCATTTGTATAGTAAAACGGGGCAAGACTCTCTCTTTGTGTGGTGTGAATAGTTTTATTTTTTCGTTTTCTTTTTGGTTGAGGGAAGTGCGAATTGATTTGGTACGTACAAGTACAATATTACTACACATTAGGCTTGTCCCTAAAATTCAACCCGCGTCTTGTTATATCCCGAAAATTCAGATACCGTACTTCCAAAACTGGCGCCTTCACAACCCGCGCCTTGCTATCCCGAAATTACAACGCGCGCGAAAACTCCCTCCAACTGCCAAATCCCGACACATGAAATCCCCCTTCTAACCCTGAGCCGAAAGGGCCGCTAGTTCAAATCGGTGGGGGGTACTTTTGTAACACACCCTACATTTTGGACAAGCGCGTTCCTAAGTCATGCTTCACCCCCTCCCATCGCCCCCTTTTCGCCATTCGAAATCCCAGGCCGCCATAACCTCTCCGCTCCAGCCGCGAAACCCCACCCTCCTCCGTCCGCCACGTCACCGCTGCCCAGCCGGAGCCTCTTCCCCGACGACGCCCTAACCTCTCCGCTCCAGCTCGACGTCCCTCGTCCACCTCCCCGGATGAGGATCCGTCGTCCATCTCGTCGTCCCGCCGGTTCAGCCGCCCCGTCCTCCACCTCCAAGGAGCTGCTTCGACGATCGCCTCGTCTATCGCGGCTGCTCCATCCCCACAGCGCCACCTTAACCTGCTCCACCAGAACCGCAGCATCCTCACCGACTCCTCGGATGAAGCCTAGGCCTACTCGGTGCCACCAAAGAGGTTGTATACTCATCGCATCGCACCTTCTCCTTAACTCGACCTCCCGGCGCTGACGGTGCTCCATCCCGCACCCCCATGGAGCCGTTACCTTGAAGCCGGCGCCGCGGGCGACATCTCCATGGTGGCTCTCCCCTAGTGCGAGGCCCCTTCGGCGGCGGCGGCCATACCAGCCGGATCTACTACTGCTGCTCCGGCTCTCGCTCGATTGCTCGCTCGCCCAACTGCTACTACTGCTCTCCCCCTCGCTCGTGCTGCTGCTCTGCTCCGATTAAGCCACACTTCAGTTGACTGAATCAACTTTTGGGTCAGTCGATTTTCAGGGGTTGGGGGGGGCTCGCCGGAGTTAAGGAAGAACCACCCGCAGTGGGGACGGGGGCTCGCAGGAGAGGTATCCCACTATCTATCTTAGGGTTCAGGGTGGAAGGGCGAGGGCCTAGAGGGCTGGCCGGGGCGGCGGTGGCGAGTTGTTTCAGGGCGGCGAGGCGGCGCTGAGGCCGGCGGTTCGGCCGGTGGTGGCTGGCGGCTCAGGGGGGTGCAGGTTGAAGATAAACTGCAGGCCCTCCCTAAACTACATGTCAAGTGCCTCTCTGCTATCATTGCGTTCAGTTTCGACAGTAGCATTCAGATTCCACAGTAAATTTTAGTTTCGACAGTTAAGTTCAGAGTCAACAGCTTTTACCTCATCTGTTGTAGTTAGGTGGTTTTTGGTGATGTTAATTTTACATCCATTTTACATCATCTATTGGATATGCTATTAGAATCCCACTTGAGATTGACGATGTCTGTCTTGTGCTGCTTCAGCCTTGACGTCTTACGGCTCACCGGAGCTGCTCCAATGACAGAACGATCCATCACAAGAGAGCAGTGCCCTGGACGCCGTCTACAGATTCCTCAGATCTTCCTCCACACCTCCGACAGCCACCCCTGCCTCAACTGCTTCAGTGACCAACCCAATGATGCCGAGGTCAACACGGCTACGGCAAAGAAGTTGTACACTTGTTGCATCACTTATTACTATACATTCACGTCGATCCATTGGGGCTATTTTGGTTCAACGGAAAAACATCGATCCACTGGTTGTTACCATCACTCTAAATTTCTGCATGCTCTCCTTACATAATCTCACCATATTTTTTTCGTATGTATGTTAGATATTGTACACAGTCATGCCGAACATGTAGAGAAAAAGAGAAGAGTTTTGCGCGGCAATACAATGTCATGCAGACATCGCTCCATGGTGGGTTCAATGGCAAACCCTCCCCACCCCTCTCCAGATTGTAATCCAGAGGAAGATATCTGTTCTGAGGCGGATTCGGACACCGCTGACCACTCCTATTTACCTCCCAAGGTGTTTGCTCTACCTTGGCATGATGATGTTAGTCATATCATGCATATGTTGCCTTGTAGTGCCTACTTTTGACATCATATATGTCATCTGCTTAGTTTAGACATGTTCTGTAATGCCACCTATTTAGTTTCTATATCATATATGGGAATTATGCAGTCTCATGTCTTTTGGCCAGCCATAATATATGCGAAATGTGCAATGCCATCCTTTTTAACCAGGAATCAAATATTTGAATGATATCTTGCCCATCCTTTTCTTCATTATATTTCCATTTGTCGACAATGTTTGTACATTAAACTACTCTTCCTGTGAATCAGCCATTTGGGTGGGAGATGGAAAAATCTAGAGTGAAAACAAGGCCTTCAGAGCAGACAGTGCTACCTATCGAAGCAGATCTCTTGTTGGGTCTCGATAGATCCTCAGAGATGGATTCAGAGACAGATGACCAGTCCTACTCCCCCACTGAGGTGTATGCTCTAACTTGGCACGGTTATACTGCTCATATCATGCATACAGTGTCTTGCATTGCATAGTTTAGACATCATATACACAATATTCAACACCATGTTCTTAGTTCATACATCATATTGAATGCCCTCTGTTTAGCATATAAATCACATGTGTGAATTAAATGATGCGATCCTGATTACTAAGATAACATGTAGGTGAATTATGTCATGCGATCCTGTTTAGTTATTCATCATATCTTTGAATTATGTTATGCTATGCTATCCAGTTTAGATAGACATCATATATGTGAAATTATGTCATGCTATCCGTTTTAGTTAAACAATATACATGTCAACTATTTCGTGCCCTCTTTTTTCCACACTATCTATTGCATTTGTCTCTCATACAATGTCTGTACATTCAACTATGTTTCTTGTTTATCAGCCATTTGAATTGGAGTGGGTGATGCCAGTATCTAGCGGACTAAAAACACGGTCTTCAAATAAAACAGTGCTACCTCTTGGTGGAGATAGCACCCTAGTTGTACATGCACAAGAACCAGCCCTACCATACATAACCCAAACTCTCGCAGATTGTACCCCTACTACGATGGACAGAGAACCAGCTTCACCCAATCTAACCCAAACCCCAGCCGATAGTAACCCAGTTCCTGTTGACACAGCATGATCTCCACCACAGAGCTCCCAAACAAGAGCAGTTAGTAAGGCAGCTCCAGTGCCCAAAGGGCCAGTACTATCACGGCGAACCCCAACTCCACCAGTTAGTACGCCTATTCCTGTGGAAGAAGCACAACCAGCTAGTCGTAGTTTAGCATCTATCGCATTTGATGTTGTTAAATCGTATGTGCGTATCTTCCCATCTTGGAAATATTATACTGAAGATGAAGGAAAATGCCAGTTGCAGGTGTTTGTCCAGGAGTTATGTGTAAGTAATGTTATTCATGGCAATTACTTTGCTTCGTCCCATACATCCTACCTCCATGATGGTTATAATACAGCAAATTTTCCCATTTTTCTCTACAGAGAAGGACCGATTTGGAAACTCAGGATGAGGTAACCTGTACTAATACCTCTGCTATCTTCAAGAATGCTTGGTGGCAGTATCGGAATTACCTGAAGAAAACGTACTTCACCGGCAAAGAAACTCATCAAATTCCCTTACGTTCTCCTGAGACACATTTACTGGACGATAACTGGGAATGCCTTGTTCTGTACTGGTCTCGAACCAAGAATGTGGTAAGGTCTATGAGCTCATTTTCTATTTTTAAGTATTATATTCTTGCGTCTTATTGTACTCTGTTCATGTAGAACAAGTGCCTAAACCTGAAGAACAACTGTTCTAATTTAAGATTCCATTGCTACCATAGGACATAGATATATGGTTGTTTGATGCTTTTATTATGTACTAGTACTTGGCAATAGAAGACTTGGTAGTTTAATCATGTCCACCTTACTAATGAACTGGTTCACCGAAATGAGTTTCATATACTAGTACATGCTAAACTTGTTATGTGTCTGCTTGTTTCTTCTTTTAGAATGCTGACAGAATATTGAGGAAGAGTGCCTTATTAAGCAACGGTAAAGGAAGTAATGCAAATAAGGTTCAGGATAGTGACACATCCTGTCTTGGTTTAGTGTTGGAGTTACTGGCCACTACCGCTTGCACAAGCTATTCAAACTCACTGTCTGAATCAGTTCAGTTTCTTGAGTCTCAATACAAGCTGAAAGACATCGTTTAGCTGTGCTGCGACAAGAAGCGGAAGGACTGCGGAAGTCCCTGGAGCATTCAAATGCATACTTTCTGGTGCAATAGCAAGCGTTGGAGGATTTTAGCGCTAAACAGGACAAAGCTAATCAGGTTGCTAAGCTTATTGCCAGCATGGTGGATACCCAGGATAATGTTTCTTGAGCTCTTCTGAAGTTGTTTCAGTTATGCTCTTGTTTTGCTGCCGCGTTTATTTGCACTTGTGGCCAATTTTGACGGCCAATGTATATGATATGCTGCTTTGTTCCCTATATTTGCACTAGTGGCGAACTTTGATGCCCAGTGGATGTAATATGTGTAATAGCCGTGATAGCCTAGCGTTAGTTGCTTGCTTATTTATTTCCTTGTTGTCTTGTTTATTTGTTTGCTTGTAGTCATTGCAGTTCTTTTTCCGCGGTTAACTAGTGGCTGCAATAACCTATTTTTTAAAACTAGGCCACAATAACCATGGGCTAATATTTACTATAGTGACACTGGGCCTCCTATGGGCCGTAGAAATAGTGGGCCTTCTACGGGTCGTAGAAATAGTAGGCCTTCTACGGGCCGTAGAAACAATGGGCCTTCTACGGACCGTATCATCAATGGGCCTTATACGGGCTGTATGATCGATTGGCCAAACATGGGCCAATAACAGGCCGCATTATGGCCGTAAACGGGCTAGAGTTGGAATCATCCGTTCATGGGCCGACCGTAACGGGCCATCGTTAATAGGTTGTATTTGATGACGCTATGAAAACGGCCCAACGTATTAACGGACCACAAACGGGCCGACTGTAACCATGAGCTGAATTTGGCCCACTAGTAGAAAATGACAGTAACGAGCCGTAAGTAAACGAATGCTGGAAATGAACCCAAGAATAAATGGGCTCTGAGAAGGCCGAAAGATAACATGGGCTGGAAACGGCCCAACGGAATAACGGGCCGTTAATGGGTATAAAGTGATACACTGTTCATTACGGGCCAGTTTCACCACGGGTCGTTAATAGGCCAAGAGTTACATAGGGCCTCATATGGGCCGAAAGACGTCATGGGCCATACATGGGCCAGAAGTGAAAATGGGCTGGAATCATATTGGATGGCCCAGATGACGCTACTGGGCCTAATTCGGATAGGGCGTAACGGGCCTTGGGTTAGCGTCCTGTAAATGGGCTATATGCGAACAGGCCGTTAACAGGCTTTCCATGGGCCGGCCCGCCACCTTTTGACCAAGTCAAACGGGTCGGCCTTTTCATAGGAATGGGCCTCTGTTGGGCCGTGCCACGTGTCGACGTATCATAGGTGCCTTATGTCCAATGAGTGGATGACATCTGTCCCAACGATGAGCCGACACATGTTTCCTCCAGCCAATGATGATTTTACACGTGGAAAATCCCCATTGGTCAGGGCTATTAACGGGTTATCGGATCCAAAACCCGATCCGATAGCTTAACAGCGTTCCGTTACGGTGGATGCCACGTGTCTGTCACCCTTGACGAAAGCACTTCTGTGACGCGTGATTTATCGTCATGGAAGTGGACACTTCCGTGATGATAATTTTGGTAGTGTCATGGAACACTTCTACGACAGCACAGGTATGACTATCTTGATTCTATCATAAATTTGTCATGGATGTACATGCATGACAAAAAACGCGACCTACTATGACAAACACGTATCATCACGGAAGTGTATTTTTTTGTAGTGTATGTTTCATTAAGTAAATATACCCATATGTGCTCAAATCATCTGTGAAGGTGAGAAAATAATGATATCCGCCGCGAGCCTCAATGTTCATTGGACCACATACATCAATATGTATGATTTCCAATAACTCTGCTGCTTGCTCCATTGTTCCAGAGAATGGAGTTTTAGTCATCTTGCCCATGAGGCATGGTTCGCAAGTACCAAGTGATTCATAATCAAGTGATTCCAGAAGTCCATCAGAATTGAGTTTCTTCATGCGCTTTACACCAATATGACCCAAACGGCAGTGCCACAAATAAGTTGCACTATCATTATCAACTCTGCATCTTTTGGCTTCAATACTATGAACATGTGTATCACTACTATCAAGATTTAGTAAAAATAGACCACTCATCAAGGGTGCATGACCATTGATACGTCTCCAACGTATCTATAATATTTTATTGTTCCATGCTATTATATATTCTGTTTTGGATGTTTAATGGGCTTTATTATACACTTTTATATTATTTTTGGGACTAACCTATTAACCCAAGGCCCAGTGCAAATTGCTGTTTTTTGCCTATTTCAGTGTTTCGCAGAAAAGGAATATCAAACGGAGTCCAAACGGAATGAAACCTTCGGAAGTGTGATTTTTGGAACAAACGTGATACAGAGGACTTGGAGTGGACGTCAAGAAACCAACGAGGAGGCCACGAGGCAGGGGGGCGCGCCCTCCTCCCTCGTGGCTCAATCGACCCACTTCTTCCTCCTATATATTTGCATATACCCCGAAAACATCCAGGAGCACCACGAAACCCTATTTCCACCGCCGCAACCTTCTGTACCCAAGAGATCCCATCTTGGGGCCTTTTTCGGAGCTCTGCCGAAGGGGCATCGATCACGGAGGGCCTCTACATCAACTCCATGGCCCCTCCGATGATGTGTGAGTAGTTTACTTCAGACCTTCGGGTCCATAGTTATTAGCTAGATGGCTTCTTCTCTCTCTTTGGATCTCAATACAATGTTCTCCTCGATCCTCTTGGAGATCTATTTGATGTAACTCTTTTTGTGGTGTGTTTGTCGAGATCCGATGAATTGTGAGTTTATGATCAAGTCTATCTATGAAAAATATTTGACTCATCTCTGAAATCTTTTATGTATGATTGGTTATCTTTGCAAGTCTCTTTGAATTATCAGTTTGGTTTGGCCTACTAGATTGATCTTTCTTGCAATGGGAGAAGTGCTTACCTTTGGGTTCAATCTTGCGGTGCTCGATCCCAGTGACAGAAAGGGAAACGACATGTATTGTATTGTTGCCATCGAGGATAAAAAGATGGGGTTTATATCATATTGCTTGAGTCTACATCATGTCATCTTACCTAATGCATTACTCTGTTCTTATCAACTTAATACTCTAGATGCATGCTGGATAGCAATCGATGTGTGGAGTAATAGTAGTATATGCAGGCAGGAGTCAGTCTACTTGTCATGGACATGATGCCTATATACATGATCATGCCTAGATATTTTAATAATTATTCGCTTTTCTATCAATTGCTCGACAGTAATTTGTTCACCCACCGTAATACTTATGCTATCTTGAGAGAAGCCCCTAGTGAAACCTATGGACCCCGGGTCTATTCTCCATTATATTAATCTCCCGTCAACAAGTTATTTCTATTACCATTTATTTTGAAATCTTTACTTTTAATCTTTATCATAAAAATACCAAAAATATTATCTTATCATCTCTATCAGATCTCACTCTCGTAAGTGACCGTGAAGCGATTGACAACCCCTTTATCGCGTTGGTTGTGAGGTTCTTATTTGTTTGTGTAGGTACGAGGGACTTGTGTGTGGCCTCCTACTGGATTGATACCTTGGTTCTCAAAAACTGAGGTATATACTTACGCTACTTTGCTGCATCACCCTTTCCTCTTCAAGGGAAAACCAACGCAGTGCTCAAGAGGTATCAAGAAGGATTTCTGGCGCCGTTGCCGGGGAGTCTACGCACAAGTCAAGACATACCAAGTACCCATCACAAACTCTTATCCCTCGCGTTACATTATTTGCCATTTGCCTCTCGTTTTCCTCTCCCCCACTTCACCCTTTCCGTTTTATTCGCCTTTTTCCGTCTATTTTTCTTGTGCCATGGCCGATTCAAAAAGGGCTAACGGTCCTCTCCCGGGTTTTACTCTGGATAGTCCCTCTATCCACTCTAAGCTCATAAATAATGATGATATGGAAAGACCTACCGGGATTATCAATGAGAGTTTGAATAATTTCGATGAAGATGATCCCGGAAGTTTTCGTTATTTACTTGATGATTCTTTGAAAGATACTTGGGATAGGCTATTAAGGATCCGAGCTAGCTATGTGCCCCAACATCAAATTGAGATATACCTGAAAAGCTTTTATATTGGTTTACCCTCTTCGTTCAAACAAGTTCTAGATTCTATTTTTGAAGAAGGTTTCTTGAGGGGGATCCCATAGATACTTATGAAAAGATGAAAACTATATTTGGGCACCCCATGACTGAGAAGGTGGAATCCACCTCTCTTTTGTACTTTTACCAAAATGAAAGTATCAAAGAAATGAGGGTTAGTTTAGATGCAAATTTCCGTAACATGCTTAATCTTTCTTCCACCATTAATGGCTACGTGCTCTCTCAAAATAGAAAGATAAATGCTATATAAAAGAATTTTTCTCTTTTCTTTCCCAGTACCAAAGATGGCAATACCTAGATCTATCCTTGCCTTTATGCCTAGCTAGGGGCGTTAAACGATAGCGCTTGTTTGGAGGCAACCCAATTTTATTTTTGTTTCTTACTTTTTGATTCTGTTTAGTAATAAATAATTCATCTAGCCTCTGTTTAGATGTATTTTTATGCCTTTAATTAGTGTTTCTGCCAAGTAGAACCTTTGGGAAGACTTGGGGAAAGTCTTTGAGATCTTGCTGTAAAAAATAGAAACTTTAGCGCTCACGAGATTTGCTGCCATTTTTCACTGGAGAGTTCTATTTAGTTAATTCTTTTTTAGATGATTAATAGATAAATTACTCACGTCCAGAAATTTATTTTAGAATTTTTGGGGTTCCATAAGTATTGAAACCTATAGATTACTACAGACTATTCTATTTTTGACAGATTCTGTTTTTCGTGTGTTGTTTGCTTATTTTGATGAATCTATGGCTAGTAATAGAGTTTATGAACCATAGAAAAGTTGGAATACAGTAGGTTTAACACCAATATAAATAAAGAATGAGTTCATTACAATACCTTAAGTGGTGGTTTGTATTCTTTTACTAACGGAGCTCATGAGATTTTCTGTTTAAGTTTTGTGTTGTGAAGTTTTCAAGTTTTGGGTAAAGATTTGATGGATTATGGAACAAAGAGTGGCAAGAGCCTAAGCTTGGGGATGCCCAAGGCACCACAAGGTAAAATCGACGGACAACCAAAAGCCTAAGCTTGGGGATGCCCCGGAAGGCATCCCCTCTTTCGTCTTCGCCCGTCGGTAACTTTACTTGGAGCTATATTTTTATTCACCACATGATATGTGTTTTGCTTGGAGCGTCTTGTATGATTTGAGTCTTTGATTTTTAGTTTACCACAATCATACTTTCTGTACACACCTTTTGAGAGAGACACACATGAATCGGAATTTATTAGAATACTCTATGTGCTTCACTTATATCTTTTGAGCTAGATAATTTTGCTATAGTGCTTCGTTTATATCTTTTAGAGCACAGCGGTGGTTCTATTTTATAGAAATAATTGATCTCTCATGCTTCACTTATATTATTTTGAGAGTCCTTTAGAACATCATGGTAATTTGCTTTGGTTATAAATTTTAAATACTAAGAGAAGTTGGATGCTTGATAGTTTTTTTGAGATATAAAGGTGGTAATATTAGAGGTGTGCTAGTTGAGTAATTGTGAAATTGAGAAATACTTGTGTTGAAGTTTACAAGTCCCGTAGCATGCACGTATGGTAAACATTGTGTGACAAATTTGAAGCACGAGGTGTTCTTTTATTGCTTTCCTTATGAGTGGCGGTCGGGGACGAGCGATGGTCTTTTCCTACCAATCTATCCCCCTAGGAGCATGCGTGTAGTGCTTGGTTTTGATGACTTGTAGATTTTTGCAATAAGTATTGAGTTCTTTATGACTAATGTTGAGTCCATGGATTATACGCACTCTCACCCTTCCATCATTGCTAGCCTCTTCTGTACCATGCATTGCCCTTTCTCACCTTGAGAGTTGGTGCAAACTTCGTCGGTGCATCCAAACCCCGTGATATGATACACTCTATCACACATAAGCCTCCTTATATCTTCTTCAAAACAGCCACCATACATACCTATTATGGCATTTCCATAGCCATTCAGAGATATATTGCCATGCAACTTTCAACCGTTCCATTTATTATGACACACATCATCATTGTCATATTGCCTTGCATGATCATGTAGGTTACATTGTATTTGTGGCAAAGCCACCATGCTTAATTTTTCATACATGTCACTCTTGATTCATCGCATATCCTGGTACACTGCCGGAGGCATTCACATAGAGTCATATTTTGTTCTAAGTATCGAGTTGTAATTCTTGAGTTGTAAGTAAATAAAAGTGTGACGATCATCATTAGAGCATTGTGCCATGTGAGGAAAGGATGATGGAGACTATGATTCCCTCACAAGTCGGGATGAGACTCCGGACGAAAAAAAGAGGCCATAAAAAGGCCCAAATAAAAAAATAAAAAAAATGAGAGAAAAAGAGCGAAGGGACAATGTTACTATCCTTTTTCCACACTTGTACTTCAAAGTAGCACCATGATCTTCATGACAGAGAGTCTCTTATTTTGTCACTTTCATATACTAGTGGGAATTTTTGTTATAGAACTTGGCTTGTATATTCCAATGATGGGCTTCCTCAAATTCCCTAGGTCTTCGTGAGCAAGCAAGTTGGATGCACACCCACTTAGTTTCTTTGATGAGCTTTCATATATTTATAGCTCTAGTGCATCCGTTGCGTGGCAATCCCTACTCCTTGCATTGACATCAATCGGTGGGCATCTCCGTAGCCCATTGATTAGCCGCGTCAATATGAGACTTTCTACTTTTTTGTCTTCTCACACAACCTCAATCATTATATTCTATTCCACCCATAGTGCTATGTCCATGGATCGCGCTCATATATTGTGTAAAAGTTGAAAGAGTTTGAAAAGGCTAAGTATGAAACAATTGCTTGGCTTGTCATCGGGGTTGTGCATTATGAGAGCATTTTGGGTGATGAAAATGAAGCATGGACAAACTATATGATTTTGTAGGGATAAGCTTTCTTTGGCTATGTTATTTTGATAAGACATAATTGCTTGGTTAGCATGCTTGAAGTATTATTATTTGTCAACATTAAACTTTTATTTTGAATCTTTCAGATCTGAACATTCATGCCACAATAGAGAAAATTACATTGAAGAATATGCTAGAAAGCATTTCACATCAAAAATTGTGTTTTTATCATTTACCTACTCGAGGACGAGCAGGAATTAAGCTTGGGGATGCTTGATACGTCTCCAACATATCTATAATTTTTTATTGTTCCATGGTATTATATATTCTGTTTTGGATGTTTAATGGGCTTTATTATACACTTTTATATTATTTTGGGGACTAACCTATTAACCCAAGGCCTAGTGCAAATTGCTGTTTTTTGCCTATTTCGGTGTTTCGCAGAAAAGGAATATCAAACAGAGTCCAAACGGAATGAAACCTTCGGGAGCGTGATTTTTGGAACAAACATGATCCAGAGGACTTGGAGTGGACGTCAAGCAACCAACGAGGAGGCCATGAGGCAGGGGCGCGCCTACCCCCCTGGGCGCGCCCTCCCCCTCGTGGGCCTCTCGTGGCTCAACCGACCTACTTCTTCCTCCTATATATGTTCATATACCCCGAAAACATCCAGGAGCACCACGAAACCCTATTTCCACCGCCGCAACCTTCTGTACCCAAGAGATCCCATCTTGGGGCCTTTTCCGGAGCTCCGCCGGAGGGGGCATCGATCACGGAGGGCCTCTACATCAACTCCATGGCCGCTCCGATGATGTGTGAGTAGTTTACTTCAGACCTTCGGGTCCATAGTTATTAGCTAGATGGCTTCTTCTCTCTCTTTGGATCTCAATACAATGTTCTCCTCGATCTTCTTGGAGATCTATTTGATGTAACTCTTTTTGCGGTGTGTTTGTCGAGATCCGATGAATTGTGGGTTTATGATCAAGTCTATCTATGAACAAGATTTGATTCTTCTCTGAAATCTTTTATGTATGATTGGTTATCTTTGCAAGTCTCTTCGAATTATTAGTTTGGTTTGGCCTACTAGATTGATCTTTCTTGCAATGGGAGAAGTGCTTAGCTTTGGGTTCAATCTTGCGGTGCTCGATCCCGGTGACAGAAAGGGAAACGACACGTATTGTATTTTTGCCATCGAGGATAAAAAGATGGGGTTTATATCATATTGCTTGAGTTTATCCCTCTACATCATGTCATCTTACCTAATGTGTTACTCTGTTCTTGTGAACTTAATACTCTAGATGCATGCTAGATAGCGGTCGATGTGTGGAGTAATAGTAGTAGATGCAGGCAGGAGTCAGTCTACTTGTCACGGACGTGATGCCTATATAAATGATCATGCCTAGATATTCTCATAATTATTCGCTTTTCTATCAATTGCTCGACAGTAATTTGTTCACCCACCGTAATACTTATGCTATCTTGAGAGAAGCCACTAGTGAAACCTAAGGCCCCCGGGTCTATTCTCCATTATATTAATCTCCCGTCAACAAGTTATTTCTATTACCGTTTATTTTGCAATCTTTACTTTTAATCTTTATCATAAAAATACCAAAAATATTATCTTATCATCTCTATCAGATCTCACTCTCGTAAGTGACCGTGAAGGGATTGACAACCCCTTTATCGCGTTGGTTGCGAGGTTCTTATTTGTTTGTGTAGGTACGAGGGACGTCCGTATGGTCTCCTACTGGATTGATACCTTGGTTCTCAAAAACGGAGGGAAATACTTACGCTACTTTGCTGCATCACCCTTTCCTCTTCAAGGGAAAACCAACGCAGTGCTCAAGAGGTCGCAACCATAAAAAATATTACTCATATAAATAGAACAACCATTATTCTCCGATTTAAATGAATAACCGTCTTGCATCAAATAGGATCCAGATATAATGTTCATGCTCAACGTTCACACTAAATAATCCCGAGGGTAGATGTAGAGGTAGCGTGCCGACGGCGATGACATTGACTTTGGAACCATTTACCACGTGCATTGTCACCTCGTCCTTAGCCAATCTTCGCTTAATCCCTAGCCCCTCTATCGCGTTGCAAATATTAGCAACAGAACCAGTATCAAATACCCAGGTGCTACTGCGAGCATTAGTAAGGTACACATCAATAACATGTATATCAAATATACCTTTCACTTTGCCATCCTTCTTCTCCGCCAAATACTTGGGGCAGTTCCGCTTCCAGTGACCAGTCCCTTTGCAGTAGAAGCACTCAGTCTCAGGCTTAGGTCCAGACTTAGGTTTCTTCACTTGAGCAGCAACTGGCTTGTAGTTCTTCTTGAAGTTCCCCTTCTTCCCTTTACCCTTTTTCTTGAAACTGGTAGTCTTGTTGACCATCAACACTTGATGCTCCTTCTTGATTTCTACCTCCGCAACATTTAGCATTGCGAAGAGCTCAGGAATCGTCTTATCCATGCCTTGCATATTATAGTTCATCACGAAGCTCTTGTAGCTTGGTGGCAGTGATTGAAGAACTCTGTCAATGACACTATCATCAAGAAGATTAACTCCCAGTTGAGTCAAGTGGTTGTGGTACCCAGACATTCTGAGTATATGTTCACTGACAGAACTATTCGCCTCCATTTTGAGCTGTAGAACTTATTAGAGACTTCATATCTCTCAATCCAAGCATTTGCTTGAAATATTAACTTCAACTCCTGGAACATCTCATATGCTCCATGACGTTCAAAATGTCGTTGAAGTCCCGATTCTAAGCCGTAAAGCATGGCACACTGAACTATCGAGTAGTCATCAGCTTTGCTCTGCCAGGTGTTCACAACATCTGGTGTTGCTCCTACAGCGGGTTTGTCAGCTAGCGGTGCTTCCAGGACACAATTCTTCTATGCAGCAATGAGGAAATCCTCAAGTTACGGACCCAGTCCGTGTAGTTGCTACCATAATCTTCAACTTAGCTTTCTCTAGGAACGCATTAATATTCAACGGAACAACAACACGGGCCATCTATCTACAACAACATAGACACGCAAAATACTATCAGGTACTAAGTTGATGATAAATTAAAGTTAAATTAATCAAATTACTTAATAACTCCCACTTAGATAGACATCTCTCTAATCATCTAAGTAATCACGTGATCCATATCAACTAAACCATGTCCGATCATCACGTGAGATGGAGTACTTTTCAATGGTGAACATCACTATGTTGATCATATCTACCATATGATTCACGCTCGATCTTTCGGTCTCAGTGTTCCGAGGCCATATCTGCATATGCTAGGCTCGTCAAGTTTAACCCGAATATTCTGCGTGTACAAAACTGGCTTGCACCCATTGTATGTGAAGGTAGAGATTACCACACCCGATCATCACATGGTGTCTCGGCACGACGAACTGTAGCAATGGTGCATACTCAGGGAGAACACTTATACCTTGAAATTTAGTGAGATATCATCTTATAATGCTACCACCGAACTAAGCAAAATAAGATGCATAAAGGATAAACAATCGATATAAGTGATATGATATGGCCATCATCATCTTGTGCCTTTGATCTTCATCTCCAAAGCACCGTCATGATCACCATCGTCACCGGCTTGACACCTTGATCTCCATCGAAGCATCATTGTCGTCTCGCCAACTATTGCTTCTACGACTATTGCTACCGCTTAGTGATAAAGTAAAGCAATTACATGGCGATTGCATTTCATACAATAAAGCGACAACCATATGGCTCCTGCCAGTTGCCGATAACTGTGTTACAAAACATGATCATCTCATACAATAAAATTTAGCATCATGTCTTGAACATATCACATCACAACATGCCCTGCAAAAACAAGTTAGACATCCTCTACTTTGTTGTTGCAAGTTTTACGTGGCTTCTACGGGCTGAGCAAGAACTGTTCTGACCTATGCATCAAAAACCACAACATGGTATAGTGATTGAATTTTGATCTTCAGAAAGAACTTTGTTCATTGAATCTGATTCAACTAAAGTTGGAGAAACTGACACCCACCAGCCACCTGTGTGCGAAGCCGTCGGTAGAACCAGTCTCGCGTAAGCGTACGCGTAATGTTGGTCTGAGCCGCTTCATCCAACAATACCGCTGAATCAAGAATCAGTGACGGCAAGCAATATGTATATACCCACGCCCACAACTCCTTTGTGTTCTACTCGTGCATATAACATCTACGCATAAACCTGGCTCGGATGCCACTGTTGGGTAACGCAGTACTTTCAAAAAAAAATCCTACGCACACGCTAGATCTATCATGGTGATGCATAGCAACAGGAGAGGAAGAGTGTTGTCCACGTACCCTCATAGACCATAAGCGGAAGCATTATGATAACGCGGTTGATGTAGTCGTACGTCTTCACGATCCGACCGATCCTAGTACCGAAAGTACGGCACCTCCGTCATGTCCACATGTTCGGCTCGGTGACGTCCCACGAACTCTCGATCCAGCTGAGTGACGTGGGAGAGATTCGTCAGCACAATGGCATGATGATGGTGATGATGAAGCTACCGGCGCAGGGCTTAGCCCAAGCACTACGACGATATGACCGACGTGGATTATGGTGGAGGGGGGCACCGCACACGGCTAAGAGATCAATGATCAACTTGTGTGTTCTAGGGTGCCCCCTGCCCCCATATATAAAGGAGCAAGGGGGAGGCCGGCCAGCCCTTGGGGTGCGCCAAGGAGGGGAGGAGTCCTCCTCCTAGTAGAAGTAGGACTCTCCTTTCCTAGTCCTACTAGGAGGGGGAAAGGAAGGAGGAGAAGGGAGAAGGAAAGGGGGGCGCCCCCCCCCCTTCCCTAGTCCAATTCGGACTAGAGGGGGAGGGGGTGCGCGGCCTGCCCTGGCCGGCCCTCTCTCTCCACTAAGCCCCATGTGGCCCATTAGTTCCTCGGGGGGTTCCGGTAACCCTCCGGCAATCCGGTTTTCTCCGAAATCACCCGGAACACTTCCGGTGTCCGAATATAGTCATCCAATATATCAATCTTTATGTCTCAACTATTTTGAGACTCCTCATCATGTCCGTGATCATATCCGGGACTCCGTACTACCTTCGGTACATCAAAACACATAAACTCATAATATCGATCGTCACCGAATGTTAAGCGTGCGGACCCTACGGGTTCGAAAACTATGTAGACATGACCAAGACTCATCTCCGGTCAATAACCAATAGCAGAACCTGGATGCTCATATTGGTTCCTACATATTGTACGAAGATCTTCATCGGTCAAACCGCACAACAACATACGTTGTTCCCTTTGTCATCGGTATGTTACTTGCCCAAGATTCGATCGTCCGTATCTCAATACCTAGTTCAATCTCGTTACCGACAAGTCTCTTTACTCGTTCCGTAATGCATCATCCCATAACTAACTCATTAGTTACATTGCTTGCAAGGCTTATAGTGATGTGCATTACCGATAGGGCCCAGAGATACCTCTCCGATACTCAGAGTGACAAATCCTAATCTCGATCTATGCCAACTCAACAAACACCATCGGAGACACCTGTAGGGCATCTTTATAGTCACCCAGTTATGTTGTGACGTTTGACAGCACACTAAGTGTTCCTCCGGTATTCAGGAGTTGCATGATCTCATAGTCATAGGAACATGTATAAGTTATGGAGAAAGCAATAGCAACAAACTAAACGATCATCGTGCTAAGCTAACGGATGGGTCAAGTCAATCACATCATTCTCTAATGATGTGATCCCGTTAATCAAATGACCACTCATGTCTATGGTTAGGAAACATAACCATCATTGATTCAACGAGCTAGTCAAGTAGAGGCATACTAGTGACATTCTGTTTGTCTATGTATTCACACATGTACTAAGTTTCCGGTTAATACAATTCTAGCATGAATAATAAACATTTATCATGATATAAGGAAATATAAATAACAACTTTATTATTGTCTCTAGGGCATATTTCCTTCAATATTCATTATGTGTTAATGCTTTGTTCCGGTTCTCTATTAAAAGGAGGCCTTAATATCCCTTAGTTTCCAATTGGACCATGCTGCCACGGGAGGGTAGGACAAAAGATGTCATGCAAGTTCTTTCCATAAGCACGTATGACTATTTACGGAATACATGCCTACATTATATTGATGAACTGGAGCTAGTGTCGTATCACCCTAGGTTATAAATGTCTCATGATGAATATCATCCAACAAGTCACCGATCCAAGGCCTACGAATTTATCTTATATTGTTCTTGCTAAGTTACTACTGCTATCGTCACTATTGCACTTGCTACAAAACTACTGCTATCACTGTTACCGTTACTATTACTGTTGTCACTATTATCAAAACTATCATGTTACTTTGCCACTGATCACGTTGTTGTAGATAATTAATCTCCAGGTGTGGTTGAATTAACAACTCAGCTGCTAATGCCTTCAAATATTCTTTTCTCCCCTTGTGTCGAATATATAAATTTGGGTTGAATACTCTACCCTCGAAAACTGTTGCGATCCCCTATAATTGTGGGTTATCACCGCACACGGCTAAGAGATTGACGTGGTCTTGTGTGGCGCCCCCTCCAACATATATATAGGTGGGGTAGAGGGGTGGCTACCAGGGGCACCCCAAGGGAGGCTGAACCCCCCTTGGGCTCCTGCCTTGGCGGCGCCCCCCCCCCCTTCCTTATTGGTGCACGGGAGGAAGTTAGGGGGAGGTGCCGCCCTTTCCTTTCACTCATGAGGAGGGAAAGGCAGGGGCCCAAACCTCCCCCTTTCCTTTGGCCAGGGAGAGGGCGCGCCAGCCCCCTTGTGGGCTGGTGTGTGTGCCTCCCCCTGGCCCATTAGGCCCATAGACCTCCCGGGGCCTCCCGGAACCCCTTCTAGTGATCTGATGGTTACCCGGTACAACCCGAAACCTTTTCGGTGTCCAAATAGCATCGTCCTATATATCAATATTTACCTCCGGACCATTTCGGAGCTCCTCGTCATGTCCGTGATCTTATCCGGGACTCCAAACAAGTTTCGGTCACCAAATCACATAACTCATAGAATACTATATCATCAACTAACGTTAAGCGTGCGGACCCTACGGGTTTGAGAAGTATGTAGACATGACTGAGACACCTCTCCAGTCAATAACCAATAGCAGAACCTGGATGCCCATATTGGTTCCTACATATTCTATGAAGATCTTTATCGGTCGAACCTTATGACAACATACGTAATTCCCTTTGTCTGTCGGTATGTTACTTGCCCGAGATTCGATCGCCGGTATCTTCATACCTAGTTCAATATCGTTACCAGCAAGTTTCTTTACTCGCTTCGTAATAGATCATCTCGTAACTAACTCCTTAGTCATTTTGCTTGCAAACTTCTTGTGATGTGTATTACCGAGAGAGCCCAGAGATACCTCTCCGATACTCGGAGTGACAAATCTTAATCTTGATCCATGCCAACTCAACAGACACCTTCGGAGATACCTGTAGAGCATCTTTATGATCATACAGTTACGTTGTGATTTGATAGCACACAAGGTATTCCTCTGGTATCCGGAAGTTGCATGATCTCATAGTCGAAGGAATATGTATTTGACATTGAGAAAGCAATAGCAATAAACTGAACGATCATATGCTAAGCTAACAGATGGGTCTTGTCCATGACATCATTCTCTTAATGACGCGATCCCGTTATCAAGTGACAAAACATGTCTATGGTTAGGAAACCTTAACCATCTTTGATCAACAAGCTAGTCTAGTAGAGGCTTACGAGGGACACGGTATTTGTTTATGTATCCACACACATATTTAAGTTTCCGATCAATACAATTTTAGCATGAATAATAAACCATTATCATGAATAAGGAAAATATAATAATAACAACTTTATTATTGCCTCTATGGCACATTTCCATCACTTCGATGGTTGCCACTGCCAATGACGTTGTTTACACACTATGTCCTTGTTGAAGACATTGATTTGGACTCTACTCGAGTGTGCTCTCCTGGATGACATATCAAGAAACCCTCACTGGTCCGATCAGGCGATGGCGGCACCTGCGCGACGATTCCTTCCCGGAGGCATGGATTTCAAAGAACCTTTGTTGTAGTCCGTGTGCTTTCAAGGATGATGCATGTTGTTGTTGCTTATCTGTTGTAAATCATTGCTTGTGTCAGCTCTCTTTGCTTTTCCTTTTTCTTTTTAGCCTTTTTTGTTGTTATGTGCATTCTCAATATTGACTTGATCTTAATATTGTGTTATTGCAGAGGTTGAGTAAGAGGCATCGTCTCAAAATTAATATTTTACCCGTAGTCCAAAAAGGATAATATGGGGTCTAGGGCACTGTGCCTATGTCTCATACAAATGTCTTCCGTTTCTTTATGATTTTATTATTCTTTGTTGCACTACAATGTTAGTTTGGAACAAGTAGTGGATTTAGCGTTTACGGGCATACACGATGGATTTCCTCTTGGTGCTTGAACTCACTCTCTTCCTTTTCTGCCTCATTTCGTTATAAAAGACTCATTATTTGAAAGAAAGTAATGGAAATGGGATTGCCGGTTAAAAAAGCTTATTAAGTTTCAACTAAGTTCCATCGGCGAAACTTTTGTTTAGTGACCGTGGGTTGAGTTTGATGAAAGTGTAGTACTTGTGCAATATCATGGCTAGATTTCATAGATTACACTCAGGTATGCTATTTTAGTTGAGGAAAAGGGGAGCAAGCAAGAGATGCAATCTGAATGGCCTAGATTTTAAAACCCTCTATCCATGTTCAAGTCATTTTCACATGTATTTTAAACAACGCTCGTCTGATACAATCCTCCCATGACTTTCCTTATAATTATCGACCAAACGACATACATAGACATCGACACCATCCCTAGTGGACTTTGCTCAAGGTCAAGGCTCTCGAGAATCCGCCTCTGCATTAACAAAAAACAAAGAAAAGGACAAATCTAATTACGCAACTCCCGTAATAACATAGTCCAACCTTGCTCCAAGATGGATAGATGGATATAACAAAAGGCTGGCTGTCGCGGCTGCACGCCTGGCATCGGCAAATGGCGATATCTATCCAGCACCAATTTCTCAAAGGAAAGAAAAAAAAGTCTATCCAGCACCAGCAGTGGGCCCCTTTGTCAGCACCTGGACCAGACAGAATCCCTGACGGGTGAAGTGCCCCATGTGGACGGCGCAGCTCTTGAATACGAAGCATTTTTGTCATGGACGCCGAGGACGAGCCCGCCCTGAATAGGCGCTTGGTAAGCTTCAAAGCCAAACCCGCCCGGCCGGGGGAGGATATCCTATGCTTTCCCCCCTTCCCTGATAATAATAATAATAAATAAAAAGAAAGGAAGAAAAACGCCGTGGCGCACTCCCGCCTGTCACATACAGTATTTTTGGCGCCTGCACACACGGCGACAAGGAGCGGCGTCCACGGTTCCACCGGTGGCGCGGACGCTTCCGCCAAAAAGAGGCGGAACGCGATCGACGACGCCCCGTCTCCACTGCCGCGTAGGCATCGACAAAACATATGCGGAAATAGCACACGCGCCCACGGGTTTGGCTCGCCTCGCCTCGCCTCGCCTTAGCCTTAACCCACAAACCAAAGAAGACGATAGACAAAACCCAAGCGAGATGAACGAAGGA